>NC_091124.1:29872500-29950000 GCF_040183065.1 Periplaneta americana | reverse complement strand
ATTGCATTGTTGTCTCGAGACAGGACCCCCCATATAAAGTATTATTATTCATTATAATTTCATCAGTGCAATTTCAAACAACTCAGTGACGTCATATTGATGTGTGAATAGTTTCGACATCAATTGCATCATTGTCTCTAGATTAGGCCTCATGGAATAATAACGAAAAGACTCCACTTTGTTAAATTTCAATGCGGAGATTATACAGACGGAAATGAAAGAAAATATAAAAATTTTATTTCAAATCAGAAACATCCTTACAATCCCAACAATGTGATGATAACAATCATGATCAGCATAATCGTTTCACGCAATTATGGGGATACGATGGGTCCCCCGTCACTTTTTACCATACATATTTATGTAACTACATCAGACTCCCGAATGTATCAACCCTGAAGTTCCTTCAAAGGACATATCTGTGCGTAGTTTCTATGATCTCAAGTATCATGCTTGAATTCAGTTTTATGTTCAGCTCCTCAGATTTCGCTCCAGTAATCAATTTGTTTTCATTACTAGGCTATAACATGGTACCCAATGGGTACAAATAATGTCTCGTAACCAGCGAAGTCCAAGAGATTGAATTCGTTGCTCTGTTCAATTATAAGGTCTTAACATAGAGATAAAGTGCTATCTGAGCCATGAAATAGCACTGCTGCAATTTAGACGCGGCTTTTCTGAAGCATCCTTCTCGAGTGTCAAATCAATAATAAACCATGGAAGGGCAGAGGGAGAGAAAGTGGGCTACAATAGCTACATGTTGGCGACACTTAAAGTTTGAAGGACGAAGAATGGCGAAATCCATAATTAAATACTTTATGTTCAAGATGATCGTCAGTGTTGGATTACTTAGATATGGAGCAACACAGAATTGTGTGTATGAAGCTCTCCCTTTCAGAAGGCCTTTGTTCTTCAAAAATTGCTCCCCTAATTAATTAATTTTTTTTCATTTTTTTCTTCATTCTCTCTTTCTTCTTTCTTTCATTATCTCTTTCTTTCTTTTTCTTTTATACATTCTTTTTTCTTTCATTCGTTCTTTTTTCTTTCATCTTTTACTTCTTCCTTTCTTTTTTCAATCTTTTTTTCTTTCATTATTTCGTTTTTTCTTTCAATATTTTTTTCCTTCATTCTTTCTTTTTTTTCTTTCATTATTTCTTTTTTCTTTCATTATTTCTTTTTTCTTTCATTCTTTCCTTATTTTTTGTTTCATTGTTTCTTTTTTTCTTTCATTCTTTCTTTTTTCTTTCATTCTTTACTTCTTCCATTCTTTTTTCATTGTTTCTTTTTTCTTTCATTCTTTCCTTATTTTTTGTTTCATTGTTTCTTTTTTTCTTTCATTATTTCTTTTTTTCTTTCATTATTTATTTTTTCTTTCATTCTGTCTTTTTTCTTTCATTTTTTACTTCTTCCTTCCTTTTTTCATTCTTTCTTTTTTCCTTTCATTAGGCCTATTTCTTTTTTTCTTTCATTATATCTTTTTTCTTTCATTCTTTACTTCTTCCTTTCTTTTTTCAGCCTTTCTTTTTTTCTTTCATTCTTTTCTTTTTTTTCTTTCATTCTTTCTTTTTTCTTCCATTATTTCTTTTTACTTTCATTAAATCTTTTTTCTTTCATTCTTTCTGCTTTCTTTCATATTTTACTTCTACTTTCTTTTTTCTTTCATTCTTTTCTTCTTTTTTCTTTCATTCTTTCTTTTTCCTTTCATTATATCTTTTTTCTTTCATTCTTTCTTTTTTCTTTCATTATATCTTTTTTCTTTCATTCTTTCTTCTTCCTTTCATATTTTACTTCTACTTTAATTTTTTCTTTCATTCTTTTCTTCTTTATTTCTTTCATTCTTTCTTTTTTCATTCTTTCTTTTTTCTTTCATTCTTTCTTTCATTATTTTTTTCTTACATTGTTTCTTTTTTTATTCTTTCTCTTTTATTCCATTTTTTACTTCTTTCCTTCCTTTTTTCATTCTTTCTTTTTTCTTTCATTCTTTCTTTTTTTCTTTCATTGTTTCTTTTTTCTTTTATTATTTCTTTTTTCTTTCATTTTTTACTTCTTCCCTTCCTTTTTCATTCTTTCTTTTTTCTTTCATTCTTTCCTTCTTTATTTCTTTCATTCTTTCCTTCTTTATTTCTTTCATTCTTTCTTTTTTTCTTTCATTATTTCTTTTTTTTCATTCTTTCTCTTTTCTTTCATTTTTTATTTCTTCCTTTCTTCTTTCATTCCTTCTTTATTTCTTTCATTTTTTCTTTCTTTCTTCCATTCTTCCTTCTTTATTTTTTCCTTTATTTCTTTTTCTTTCATTCTTCCTTTTTTCTTTTATTGTTTCCTTCTTTTCCCTTTCATTCTTTTTTTTTTCTTTTATTCTTTCTTTTTTTCTTTTATTATTTTTTTCTTTCATTCTTTCTTTTTTTCTTTCATTCTTACTTTTGCTTTCATTCTTACTTTTTCTTTCATTCTTTCCTAATTTCTTTCTTTCTTTTCTTTCTTTCTTTCTTTCTTTCTTTCTTTCTTCCCTTTTTAAATTTTTATCCTTCTTTCTTTTTCTTTTTCTTTTATTCTTTCTTTCATTCTTTCTTTACTTTGTTTCTTCTTTATTTGTTTCTTTCTTCCTTTCGTAAATAATAATAATAATGATAATGATAATAATAATAATAATAATAATAATAATAATAATAATAATAATAATAATGTTTATTATTCTTTTAGAACATCAAATGTATGTATGTTTGTTTGGATGTGGGCTGGTAAAATTCGTATTGAATTTAGAGCGAAATGCCTCTCAAGCATTCGTAGTCTTTTGAGATTCTGTTGACTCGCATGCCCACATTTGCGAAGAGAATAGTGCAGAATCACTTATTTACTTGTCTACCAAATAATCGCTGAATCTACTGACTTCAGTAGGTTGGCAAGACGTGAAAACCTCTACAAACCAAGCGTCGACTTCCGTTGGATCAAGGTAGACAAATCAAAAAATTGAACGCAGCCAACTACCACACTCGGATTATATATCTGGTCTTATAGAATGTCGATAGCCCTAGTTCTTTAATTTGTCGAAACCAAGCTTGACAAAGATGAAATCGACACCCATTAATAGCTGCCAATGGCCATATAATTGAATTGAAACTGTCCTCCTTCACCTTTGTAATTAACATTCAAGAATTGCATACAAGGATAGTACCAACGTAAATTTAATAAAGTCCTAACACAACGTGCCAACAGTTTCGCACTCTAGGCCTGTGGAATGGGGGAATGTAGGCACACTCTGCATTTGTGATCTTCTCGTAGATTCGTTTCTACTGTTGTTTGTGCTCCACTAGAATGACATCGATGTAAGCGCAGATAGTGATTTCTGACCATTGTGCTCAACACGTATCAACCCCCTGAGTCTAGTGTGTCGCTGGACTTAAGAAGGCTTAAAAACGTGATTGACTACACCTAGGATCTTGGGGAATTTTGAAATTTTAATCTTCATATCTTCTTCGTCAGCAAATGAGAGATTGTAGCCTAAGAATGCAACATTTTATGACTAGGCTTCGTATTCCAGCTACCTAAAGACTGAAGTTAAAGACACATTGGGTATATAGTACGCCGAACACAGGTAATGCAACGGATAAGGATATAAACAAACAGGTCGTCGCTGCGTGTTCGTGGAGTACAGTCAACTCCCGAAATTCTGAAGCTGTACTAGTAAACACATGCTTGAGCCGTGATATTCATTTTCGTCGTGATCTTTGCAGTGAATAATAACGTCCATTTGTAAGTTACGGAACTTGAACATATGCGGATGTCACTTGAAATGATTTTATATTGCTAGAAATTCTTTCAATAGCATATGACATTATTGGTACATGATGTAGTACAAGAGATTTCTATTGTCAGATATTTTTTTCGTGTTTCATTAGGATATTGCACTTATCGCTCATCATTGAACACTCACTAATTGTCTATGTACTTTTCTAGAAAATCTCTAAAATGTAGATTATGAACTTATTAATTGGGATGTTGGCACTGAACTTCATGGCAGGCTACATAAATCCATGCTAAACGTCGAGTTAATATCTTCATAATTTTCAGATTTTGATGGTACTGGTTCTTTTGGATTACGTTCAACACACTTTCTGTGCCTTTTGGTATTGCCGTGTCTTTCAATGCACTGTTTTTGTAACTTTTACGTTCATTTTACACAAATTATATGTAATGCCTATATTGACAGTGAAAACGTTAGTTCAAATATCCTCAACTATGCTCTGCAATATTACACGCTTGAGCGTCTTACCTAAGGATTTTACCTCTGCAATGAACCTTCAATCAGCCACAAAGATGTAGTTATTTAAATAACACGACTAGTAAGAGCAGTGATCGATAAGACTACTCACTATGACTGCGTCCCTGTTTTGACTTTCTACAGGAAGAGGGCAGAGGATGCGCATAACTACTGGGTGTTCATTTCAAAGTGTGTCATGACGTCACTGTTGTGAGTCAGCGATTTGAAGCGAGTTTCAGCTTTTATGTCAGAGAAGTTGCCTATTAATCAAGGCGTTCAATCTGAACTTGAGAACGTGTACGGTATAACTTGAATGTCGTAGCAACAGATGGCGGTCTGTAAAGTCTGTGTGCTACCATAACCTCTTTCGAACTGTGTTTTGCGCGGGCAAGTCGTACGCAGGGTATTTGTTATCATCGGTTGCGTACGGCAACATTCCACAACACAAATCAAAATGCTCCGTGTCCATGTTGACCGTCGAAGTTAATGTCAACAAATACGTAAGTAATCGTCTTAACCCTCTCCCCATATCCCGACAGTAAGAAAAAAAAACTCACTTCAGTACGTGTTTCCAAACAGTTCACATTCCTGCCACTACAGGCGTTACCGTACGTATCGGTAAGTAATCTTCAGAATGAACGCCGTACTTGCTAGGCAACTTCTCTCGCATTTAGGTAATACGCCTCTGCGGAAGTGTAGGAAGATTGAATTCTCTAGGCTCATCGGCTAGCCACATGACGACATACAGCGAGCCATGACACATTTTGAACTGAACACCCAGTATTTTGTATACGAACGTACCTGTACCTGCGCTGTGACGTCACATATACTTCGAATCACACAACCTCATTCCAGTTTATAGGTAGCTGGAATACGGAGCCTATTTATGACAAAGTACGTCGTCATATTGTCTGATGCAGTTAACATTGTTCTTGATCTAAGGATACTTGCTTCATCGTTAGGTAAGGTCAGGATAGGGCTTTAGTTATTGCTTGGTGGCATTATTCTCATTGCATGTCTGCGTTATTACGTAAGAACGTGAATACATGCGGGTCAGAGTTCGTGCCACTCTTCCTGCAAACATCGTACGTACTATGTTTCGTGCACGAGTGACATTTGACGTGTAAATCTGTGCCATGATCAATAATAATGTTCCATAAATGCCGGAGCAGCAAAACGACCTCGTCCTGGGCCCATAATGACCCGCGGGCCGTTCCCCCCCCCCATTCCTACTTTAATTTAGACGGGCTGCAACAGTTTAAAAACTGAATGAGGTACAACAACATGTTACATATCGGTTTTTGATAAATTAATGTTGTTTTTTTGTAACTGTTATTGGATTATCATTGACACAAGGAAAAACGATCAATAACACAATGAAAAGTAACTTTATATTCAGCGAAGCAGACGGGCGAGGCTTTGTTGTCTGTTGGAGAGACTTAATTTCGGAAGAAGACAGCTTTATCCATGTCGCGAGGATGTCGTAAATGTAATTTTAATGTTACAGCCGACGTGAGTGAAGAAGGAATTGAAGCACTGAGCTGGTTCTGTGAAGGGAAAGAAGGAAAGAACGTACCGTACGAGCTATTCCATCTCAAATCGACCGAAATATAGAGAAAATTGACCTTACAATTTCTAAATATAATAAAACTTTTTTTTTTGCCCGTAGAGAAGTGCGATACAATGCTTTGTGCAAAGTTTGAGGCATCAGAACTTCATAGTGTTTAAATTAAAAATATTTAAATTTATCGTATTTTCATAAAATTAGCAACTTTAAACTGTTGTAGCTCCGAAACCTTTTCACCTAATGATCAAAATCATGGTTTATTTTGATACTGAGAAATTAAAGTTTATATTGACATATAAACAGATTTTCTTACTTTTTATGGAAATGGAGAAATTTAGATTTTTCCTCATTAAGACGCCTTTGCCAAGGAAAAAATATTTTAAAAATATATAGTTAGATTCCGCATTGAAAGTACAAATCAACACATATTTTTTACTGATGGTACGTTGATAAGAAAGTATTGAAAATATCAAATAAAGAAAATAAATAGTACGCGCATGAACTGACCAGCTGACTGTGAGGCTGGAGCTAGCCTAGGCAAGCAAGGCCAGAAGACATAAACATGTGATGTGTCGTCTAGCAGCGCATGGCTGTGCTAGCTTTATCACAGGTTTTCATAAACACTGGAGTAAAATGACGCCCAACGCTCGCTTATCTTCAGCTCTCGGCCAGTGCATGCGGTACTGGGCCGTTGAAATCTAGGCGTGTGAAAATAATTTATTTAATACCCTCGAAACTTATTGCCGTACCACTAAGCAAACAATGCCGAATTCCTCTTAATAATGCAAGGTTTTTTCTCATTTTTTTACATTTTTACAAATGAGCAAAAAGCCTAAAAGTAAGTAAAATCAGATTTATCTGTACAATAAAAATAAGTATTACTTCTTAACATAACCTACCAAATGTCAGCTTCAAAGTAAGCTCCCGTTCAACGTTCTGCAGTAAATGGTTCCAGAGTTCTGAGCGCTGAAAGAGGCTTGTTTTTATAAAATACGCTAAATTTGTCGCTCAATAATACGAAAACCGTTCGACTTTCGATAGAATATTTTTTAAATGCACTCTCCTCAGCACTTTGTATAAGTAGGGAAAAAATTAGAGTATAAAAAAATGCGAGATTTTTTACTGATCGATTTCATATGGAATAGCCCGTACGAACTTATCGTTAGGCGAAGAACGGGGGCTAGAAAACAAAAAAAATATCATGAAATTGATCTAGCTTAATTCACTCAATGTGTAACATAAAAATTGACGCTACTTGTCCAGACTTTAGCATCTTTGTCTATCCTGAGCTGTTGATATTCTGTCGTGCTTCATTTTCGGCTTTCCTCTTCAGAATTTTCTAATGTTCCTTCTCTCATCGGAGTGAGACAAGTGGGCAACAGGCTTAGAGCTCACATAGATACTTTATCTTACAAGCAAACATTCTCATGGGGCAGATAAAAGAGTTAATTTTTTTCTTCCAACATATTAATATTGTCAAAAAAATTAGTGCTTATACAAATTTTGGCCACTCGAGCGAAATTACGAGATCTCCCCAGAAAGTATAAGTTTCTGTGGGGCCGTTTAGAGAAAGAAAACACAATTTCATGGAAATATTTATTAGAACAGATAATGAATTGTTGAGCTACTTTTCCATAAATTACCCATCACAACTGGGACATCTATCATATTGTGGAGTCAACAGAGAGGTACAGACGGCTGTCACACACTGGTTACGATCCCAGGTGGCAGACTTCTATGACACAAGGATATAAAAGTTGATGTCACGGTACGACAAATGCCTCAATTCCGGAGGAGAATATGTTAAAAATTACTTCAACAATACAAGTATCTGATCCAATAAATGTTTTCATGAAATTACGTATTCTTTCTGTAAACGGCGCCAGGGTAGGCCTACTTACTTTCTGGACAGCCCTCGTAATTGCTCTCGAGTGGCCAAAACTTATATACTCACTTGTTTTGACATTATTAATAAAAATTACCTTTTTTATCTGCTCCCATGAGACTGTTTCCTTTGCTAAGAAAGCTTTTTCCCGTACTTTTTAAAAGTTTCTTCCCTCACTTCTCTATTCATTCATTGGATTTATTGGACAAATCTAAATCTCCCTACATTATTTTCTCTGAAAGTGCTTTATTTCAGTGTTATGTAGCAAAGAAACAGTAAGAAACTCAACACAAACTTAAAGTAATTTCTCTCAAGAAGTTTACAAATACTACAATATACTACATAAAAGTGTTCGAAGTGA
This sequence comes from Periplaneta americana, assembly GCF_040183065.1. Classification (NCBI taxonomy): domain Eukaryota; kingdom Metazoa; phylum Arthropoda; class Insecta; order Blattodea; family Blattidae; genus Periplaneta; species Periplaneta americana. The sequence goes on along the minus strand of NC_091124.1, from coordinate 29,941,929 downwards.
TTTGCCTGATTTCGTCGCCTAAGTGATTTTCTGACGTCACCCGTTCATCTCACTCTGAAAACTTTCACAGACACGTTCATCTCGTTACTACACTTCTGCTATGTCCGGAATGTTACTGGCGTACACTAGTGACTTCAGACGATCGCAAAAGTACAAGTCCGGTGATGTGGCTGGCCAACCAACTGGTCCTTCACGACCTATCCATTTCACTGCGACATAACTTCGAAATAAAGAACTTATTCTTATGTTACCTTAGAGACATGTAATATTTACACTTACTTATGAATAATAATAATAATAATAATAATAATAATAATAATAATGATGATGATTTATTTAACCTGGCAGAGTTAAGGCCATACGGCCTTCTCTAACACTCAACCAGGAGTAAAACTGCGTTACAAAAAACAGTATAAATTTACAAAGTACACTACAATTTTACACACAAAACTGAATAAGATAATAATAATAAAATGTAAACAACAAGTAAGTAGAATTCAGACATAATATATAACATACAGAAAGAAAGAAAAAAGCATAATAAAATGTGAACAGCAGGTCAAAATAAATGAGGCATACAAATGAATCACTCTGCAAATGGCGAATGACATTATACATAAGGATCACTCTGCCCGTATATACACGTATTTAAGTCAAAAAAGTTCCTAAGTATGATTCTGATGCTTAACTACCAGATTTTGAACTGCAATAGTCCAGATACATCCTATCAAATAATTAGGTAGAGAATGGCTCGGACGGACCGTGTGGAAAATCACATGAATGAATGAATGAATGAATGAATGAATGAATGAATTACGAGTAATGAGTGTCTGAGAGTGAGTGAAAGTGAGTGAGAGTGAGTGATACAGTGAGTGACTGAATGAATGAGTGGCTGACAGAGTGAATGAATGAGTGTGTTAGTCAGTGACTGAATGAGTGATTGAGTGAACGAATGAACTAATGAGTAAATGAGTGTGTGAGTCAGTGACTGAATGGGTGAATGAATGAGTGTGTGAGTGATTGAGTCAATGAATGAATTAATGAATGCATGAGTGAATTTGTGAGTCAGTGATTGAATGAGTGATTGAGTGAGTGAATGAATGTATGAGTGAATGAATGTGCGAGTCAGTGACTGAATGAGTCAGTGAGTGAGTGAATGAATGAATGAATGTGCGTGTCAGTGACTGAATGAGTGATTGAATGAATGAATGAATGAATGAATGAATGAATGAATGAATGAATGAATGAATGAATGTGCGTGTCAGTGACTGAATGAGCGATTGAATGAATGAATGAATGTGCGTGTCAGTGACTGAATGAGTGAGTGAATGAATGAATGAATGTGCGTGTCAGTGACTGAATGAGTGAATGAATGAATAAAAGAATGAATGTGTGTGTCAGTGACTGAATGAGTGAGTGAATGAATGAATGAATGAATGAATGAATGAATGTGCGTGTCAGTGACTGAATGAGCGATTGAATGAATGAATGAATGTGCGTGTCAGTGACTGAGTGAGTGAATGAATGAATGAATGAATGAATGCATGAATGAATGAATGAATGAATGAATGAATGAATGTGCGTGTCAGTGACTGAATGAGCGATTGAATGAATGAGTGATTGATTGAATGAATTAATTAATTACGAGTAATGAGTGTCTGAGAGTGAGTGAAAGTGAGTGACTGAATGAATGGATAAATGAATGGATGAATGTGCGAGTTAGTGACTGAATGAATGGATAAATGAATGGATGAATGTGCGAGTTAGTGACTGAATGAATGGATAAATGAATGGATGAATGTGCGAGTTAGTGACTGAATGAGTCAGTGAATGAATGAATAAGTGAGTAAGTGAATGAATGAGTGTGTGAGTCAGTGACTGAATGAGTGATTGATGAATGAGTGATTGATTGAGTGAATAAATGAGTACATGAATGAATGAACTAATGAGTGAATGACTGAGTAAGTAACTGAATGAATGAGTGACTGAGTGAATGAAAGAATGTGTAAGTGTATGAGTCAGTGGCTGAATGAATGAATTAATATTGAGTTAGTGAATGTGTGAATCAATGAATGAGTAAATGAATGAATATATGGGTGACAGTGTGCGTGAGTGAGTGAATGAGCGAGCTTGGGAAAGAAGGAACGAATATATAAATGAACGAATGAATGAAGAAACGGACGAACGAACAAAACAAGGGAGAAAGGAGAATAAAAGTATCACTTATATATATATATATATATATATATATATATATATATATACAGGGACATCATTTTATTTTTACTTCAATTTTTATTGTATCTGAGTTTTTGAATGTACTTCACTCCCACCCCTTCTACTAAGTAAGTTCCAACTACACACAGAACCAAGACCGCAGATAGTAAGCAGTACTGAGTTACTGAGTATAGTACGTTCCAGAAATATGTTCGCGTTTTCCAGTGACGAAAGAGCTTTCAATATTGAATCATATTTTCACACAGGTACTGTCCGTTTGCCTACGTTGCATCCCGATTTCCCCCACCTGCTTCTGCTCGCCCCTCTGTAATAGCTGGGCTGTCTTAGCTCTTTTCTGAAAACATTAATTTCTCTTAGGAATTGGAAGTTTACGTAATATTATACAGCTGTTTAATTTAACTTAAATAAAAGGGCCTCGTTAAGTAATTAACTGTCATGTGATTTCCTCCCTTTCTACAATCCTGCGGCATAACCACTTGGACGGACAGTAGATAGCATGTCTGAGTAATTTTATCTGTGCGGGTCGGGCAGAAGTGAAGATTGAATTTACTGTACGTAGAGTAGGTACAGAATTATTTCAACATGAGTTACTAGTACGAAGGACGAAACTGGCAATTGGAATTAGATGCAATAGTCTATAGTGCGATAATGTGCACAAAAGAACTGAAGCCTGTATCGAAGTGAACGGCCACCATTTTCAAAATTGTGTTTAAATATTCATATTATGGTTATTTTTCAATTTAACTTCTTTCTCTATATTGTACGCTAAAGTGCTGTAGACAGTATAATATACACTGCATAATGAATACGTTCGCATGGATAACTCACTTCGTGAGTAAAAACACTTATTCTTAATACAGTACTGTACATTGATTAAAGAAAAACGTAATGAAAATGATCAAACTCAAAATCGCGATATTTCCTAGTTTACGTAAATGGATGAACTACTTTTCTTCCTTCCTATACCTAGTAGAGTGATTTGTGTTTTATGCCAGTATCATCGAACTCCAATCTTGGAGGGGGGAGCAAGCGGTGTTTCCGGTTCTCTAAGTATAGACAGGTTAATATTAAAAATGTTAGTAAAAATGAAATGATGTCCCTGTGTGTGTGTGTGTGTGTGTGTATATATATATATATATATATATATGGATCATTCTGCCCAAAAAGTTATTTTAATAGAAGTTGTATTTATGTTAAATTTTTCTGAACCAACGTTACTATTTTAATCTTTTGTATTTGTCTATCTTCTTGCGCATTTATTTGTGCAGTTTGAGGGGAGGTTTTGGCATTAGTTCATTGATGTTGCACACAAGTAATGAAAATAGTCGATTGATTAGAGGACCAGTGAAAAGCTTACACCTTGTCAGGGTTAGTTACAAATCCAGTTCCGTGAAATGTGTAGTAAAATATGATAGCACTGTACCAGCTCTGTCAACGGAACTGCCTGTATTTGCTGTAGGGCGTGATATCCCACCCTGAGAGGAGCAGGGACGTATTCCGCTCTTATTGTTGTTATGACGTCCTCTCAATTTCGGGAGAGGCTCTGCAGTTGAGCCCCAAGGCTAACGGCAGCTTCAGCGGAATCCTCGCAGGATTTCCATGTCATTCGGGACGAGGCGGGCGCTGGCTGCCTGGCTTCAGACGAGATGATTTCCACACGGCTTTCCAATGTCTGCGTGCGTGTTTTCCTATTTCGGAGCCAATCTCAGGGCAGGAAGAGAAAATATTGACTGATGCATGACACTTGCTGTAAACACTGAAGTGGAGTGCAACTTGGACAGGTTCTTACAGTCTATCAGACACTGCCATTGCTATGTTTTATGTATTTTATTTTAGTAGGTTATTTTACGACGCTTTATCAACAGCTTAGGTTATTTAGCGTCTGGATGAGATGAAGGTGATAATGCCAGTGAAATCAGTCCGGGATCCAACACCGAAAGTTACCCAGCATTTGCTCAGATTGGGTTGCGGGAAAACCCCGGAAAAAAAACCTCAACCAGGTAACTTGTCCCAACCGGGAATCGAACCCGCTCCACCTGGTTTCGCGGCCAGACGCGCTAACCGTTACTCCACAGGTGTGGACTGTTTTACGTATGTAGTAGGTTATTTTACGACGCTTTATCAACATTTTAGGTTATTTAGCGTCTGAATAAATTGGTGATAATGCCGGTGAAATGAGTCCTGGGTCCAGCACCCATAGTTACCCAGCATTTGCTCATATTGGGTTGGTAACTTGCCCCAACCGGGAATCGAACTCGGTCCACCTGGTTTTGCGGCCAGACGCGCTAACCGTTACTCCACTGGTGTAGGCTAATACTTTGGTTAAATTTGCTTCTCTGATATAGTGAATCAGTCATTAAATAAAAGCTTGAATTCTGCAGGATGGAAGAGAAATAATACGACAGATTGAAATGGAAGATACTGTACACTTAAATTAATATAAAACCTATATCCTATTAATTATATTTTGTAAAAGAGAGATGTAGTGGAGATCCATAACTAAATAAGAGTTGTCGATATATATCATATCATATCATATCATATCATATCATGTCGACCTGGTTGGCGAGTCGGTATAGTGCTGGCCTTCTATGCCCAAGGTTGTGGGTTCGATCCCGGGCCAAGTCGATGGCATTTAAGTGTGCTTAAATGCGACAGGCTCATGCCAGTAGATTTACTGGCATATAAAAGAACTCCTGCGGGACAAAATTCCGGCACATCCGGCGACGCTGATATAACCTCTGCAGTTGCGAGCGTCGTTAAATAAAACATAACATTTAACATTTTATCATATATCATATCATACCATATCATATCGTATATCATACCATAGATCATATCATATATCATATCAGCCACCGGCGTGGCTCAGTCGGTTAAAGCGCTTGTTTGCCGATCTGAAGTTGTGCTCGGGCGCGGGTTCGATCCCCGCTTGGGCTGATTATCTGGTTGGGTTTTTCAGAGGTTTTCCCCAAACGTAAGGTGAATGCCAGGTAATCTATGGCGAATCCTCGGCCTCATCTCGCCAGATACCATCTCGCTATCACCATTCTCATCGACGCTAAATAACCTAGTAGTTGATACAACGTCGTTAAATAACCAACTAAAAAAATATATCATATCTTATACAGGGACATCATTTTATTTTTACTTCAATTTTTATTGTACCTGAGTTTTTGAATGTACTTCACTCCCACCCCTTCTACTAAGGAAGTTCCAACTCCACACAGAACCAAGACCGCAGATAGTAAGCAGTACTGAGTTACTGAGTATAGTACGTTCCAGAAATATGTCCGCGTTTTCCAGTGACGAAAGAGCTTTCAATATTGAATCATATTTTCGCACAGGTACTGTCCGTTTGCCTACGTCGCATCCGAATTTCCCCCACCTGCTTCTGCTCGCCCCTCTGTAAAAGCTGGTCTGTCTTAGCTCTTAGGAATTGGAAGTTTACGTAATATTATACAGCTGTTTAATTTAACTTAAATAAAAGGGCCTCGTTAAGTAATTAACTGTCACGTGATTTCCTCCCTTTCTACAATCCTGCGGCATAACCACTTGGACGGACAGTAGATAGCATGTCTGAGTAATTTTATCTGTGCGGGTCGGGCAGAAGTGAAGATTGAATTTACTGTACGTAGAGTAGGTACAGAATTATTTCAACATGAGTTACTAGTACGAAGGACGAAACTGGCAATTGGAATTAGATGCAATAGTCTATAGTGCGATAATATGCACAAAAGAACTGAAGCCTGTATCGAAACGAACGGCCACCATTTTCAAAATTGTGTTTAAATATTCATATTATGGTTATTCTTCAATTTAACTTCTTTCTCTATATTGTACGCTAATGTGCTGTAGACAGTATAATATACACTGCATAATGAATACGTTCGCATGGATAACTCACTTCGTGAGTAAAAACACTTATTCTTAATACAGTACTGTACTATGATTAAAGAAAAACCTAATGAAAATTATCAAACTCAAAATCGCGATATTTCCTAGTTTACGTAAATGGATGAACTACTTTTCTTCCATCCTATACCTAGTAGAGTGATTTGTGTTTTACGCCAGTATCATCGAACTCCAGTCTTGGAGGGGTGAGCAAGCGGTGTTTCCGGTTCTCTAAAGGTATAGACAGGTTAATATTAAAAATGTTAGTAAAAATAAAATGATGTCCCTGTATAATGTGGATATGGAGAAGGATAGAGCGTGTGAAATGGATAGACAGAGTAAGAAACTTAGCAATGTTGAAAAGAGGGGATGAAGAAAGAATGATGCTCGAACTGATCAGAAAGAGGAAAAGAAATTGGCTGGACCACTGGTTGAGAAGAAACTTCCTTCTGAAGGTTGTACTGGAAGGAATTGTGAACGGGAGAAGAGTTCGGGGTAGAAGAAGATATCCATGATAGGCGATATTAAGATATATGGATCATGTGAGGAGTCAAAGAGGAAGGCAGAAAACAGGAAAGATTGGAGAATGCTGGGTTTGCAGTGGAAGACCTGCCCTTGGCCAGAACAGTATGAATGAATGAATTAATTAATTGAGAACATATAGTCCTATATTGTATTTTCTTTGTGACAAAATATTAAACAAATTGAACCTACTTAAATATGAAAATATCAAATAAATATTTCAATGACTATTACACTTTTACTATGTCATACTACTTTTTACCAATAAAACGGAACGAAAGGACGTGTTTCAAACAATCATGGCTGTTTATCGCTACAATTTTATCACTTCCCTAGCATTTGTTTTTATCACTTCACTAGAATTTATTTGTTTTTATCACTTCCCTGGCATTTGTTTCTTTGTTCGCCAACATTTCAATATGCAAATTCTTTACGGTACTATAAAACCTGCTTTGCGATCGTCATTTGTTTCCAGCATAGATAGTCAACAAAATGGCGTCTCCGTTCAAACGTTTTGGTAAAGCTAACATTAGTTAAATATAATTTTAGTAAGTCAATTAATACCTATTTTATTATATTAGAGTATTTTATTTCTGCTAATCTTTATATACTTTCTTCTGTTTTTATCATCTCTCTACCTGTTTCTTCGTTTGCCAACATGTAAAACTGCAAATTATTTACGGTACTATAAAACATGCTTTGCGAGCGCCATTTGTTTACCGAATAGATAGTCAACTGAAAACGGGGGCTCCGTTCAAACGTTTTGGTGAAACTAACTTTAGTGAAATAGAATTTTAGTAATTAAATTAATATTTTATTATATTAGAGTACTTTTATTTCTTCTAATCTCTATATACTTTCTTATAACCGTGTAATAGTCAATTAAATTCCACTCGAGTTTTAATTTTCTCTTGATAAATCAAAATCTCTAGTGTAATTACTGTTGATTAAAACCCAAGCTAAACTTGGCAACTGAACAGAAAGTGGTAGAAAATCTCGAATACATGTATTATTGTTCTATCGATTAACAAAACAGGTAGTACCAATCTAAAAATTGCTATTATTAATAGATGCAATCTATAGCATAGGGAAATAGCTTCCATGTCGACATTATGCAAGTATTATAGGTAAAATTCATTAGCACACTTGCAAACTTACGCCAAAAATCGGGATAAAAGCCTATTTGAATGGATTATTTATGAAAGGCCTAAGTCTTGAATACTAAATTGTTAGCAATTTAAGAAAAACTGCTTACAGGCCGAAATTTTGAAATTAAGGCTGAAATAAAAATTGATCATAAATTCTACTAAGCATTAGAATCTGAAACTTAGTCCTCTTCATATCTAAATTGATGCATCTACACCCAAAGAGCAGTTATTACATTACAAACTCATATTCACAAAATTAGCGACTTATGGCCAGTTTTTCCAAGTAATATTTAATTTTGCTTAACGAATGTTAAATTAACAGTCCGTTTATTTTTAACGCTTTGTTAATGTATTTTCCATTTGTTCAACATAATTTTGTTTAATATAACCAACACTTAACTATAACATCTGTTAGCACTATTTTAACTACTCAACAGCAGTTGGTAATGATTCTACAGATGTAAGACAATTTTTGATTGGCTAAAATTAATCTTTAAATTCCATATTATAGAGTGAGTCATGAAACTTGCATAAAATGACAACCTGTTATAGTAGGCCACGCTCCATAAATAAACAGTTGACAAATGAAAGTTGTAGGTGACGTGTTGAATAATAGTTACAAAGTAAGGTTATATTTCCTCATTGCTATTATGGATACGAAATACGAAAGAAATAAAATAACACTGATGTATTTAATCAATCCAAAGTATTTTTTAAATGGTATATTACCAGTCATATGCTAAACATTCCCTACAGAGAGACACAAAATATTAATTTCGCAACTTCTGTTCGAACAGCTGTGGAGACATCGGCCATATTTAACTAACTGTTAAACGAGTTAACTGCCCGAAATCCTACATTTAAAATTAACAGACCGTTAACAATCTGTTAAACCAAACTGGTGTTGAAAACATACAATTTTATTAATTAACAAACTGTTTAGAGTCTAACAGTCGTTAAATTTTCTAACAATACTTGGAAAAACCGGCCATTAGATCCTTTCATAAATAACCCATTCATTTATTGAAAAAAATATAGGCTGAAAAACGGGACAATCCCGATTAATCGGGACGTATAGTCACCCTAGTTTAGCCTGCAAAACATTAGGGGTAACCGCATGAAGTTCGGACATTCGGTCGGATGTTCGACCTTGACGGATGCTCTCTGACCGGTAGAATATAAACCGGTTCTAATCTTGCAGCTCTCTAGTCAGTATGATCACAGTCTAGTATATACAGTCACGAAGCTTAATATTTACTAAATATGCAAACATGGACAGTTGAAATATGCATCCATAGAAAGTTGCTCACACCAGGATCGCTACTATCGCCTCATCACAGACTCTTTCCCTACCAGACCATAAAATGTATTGTACCTGCGATATCGTGTTCTTTTGAAAAAATTAACACCTTCCTTCCACTATTGAAATATGAAGTACATAAGGTTTATATATTATTTTCATAAAATATATATTATATTCTATAAACTCACCTTCCTGGATCTTTCGGAAGAAGGATAACTCTAACCTACTTTTCTCACAATTGATAGTACTACAAACGTCTACTTGTCCCATATTATTATTCAAGTTATTGTATTTTAGCCATTTACATTTATTACAACCGATAACGAACATTTCACAGTTTACATAGCTTTTCACAAAAAATGCGAAATACGGCACAGTCAATGCTTTTTCGATCTAGACCAGGCCGTAATATATGTTGGGATTTTCTATTTCAGTGTATGGAGCTCAGTGAAATATTATATTATAAATTTATTGCTTATCATTGCTAAGCTTTATTTAGTGTAATGTATCCATAAGTTCCGTTTACTTCTTGTTGCATAATATGTTGCAGAAATAATTACAAAACTGTGTTATTTTAATGTGAAGAGATTTTTACATGTTAACATAATCTGTTCGCGTCAACATTTCAAGTTTAGAATGGAAGCTATTTTGAGGTTTAATAAAAAAGAATTTATATTGTGATTTCAATTTAGCACATCTACCTTCCTTAATTTTAGACAAAACATTTACCATACCACTCCTATGAAATTAGTGCACGTACAATTGTGTTACTTCTTCTCTTAAGTAGTAGATAAATACAATAATTCAGTACTCAGTTATAGTATTAAAATACAGACAAATTGAATGTCTGGGGTATCATACATGATACTATGCTTAATTATAATGTATGATTACAAATTTAGGAATATAAGTTAAATATAGTAAACATAACCTATAATTATGATATGAATGGCAAGGCATTGGAGATCATTAATTTAGACAGAAAGGGGCAAGTGGTACAGTAAACATAACCTATAATTTCAACATATCTAAATATCCGTGCTGTGCAATTGAAAATTATTGAATCGTGCATAAATTAATGTACAAGAATTTCGCAATATTTAATCTAAATAAAGACAGGTATTACACATACGAACAACGTAATTTTCACACCATAAATAATATTACACCTTAACTCGCAAGTGAATGTCTGAAGTGTCTCATAATCATTGTTTTAAATTTTATTAATGAATTACACTACATTTAGAGAAACATACGTTACTGTTTATGCATTCCAACTAATTTATATGGTTGAAACGCCGCCCTTCGTGATGGGGTTAAGCGAGTTACATGATCGCCCAGCGAATAGGGATTATAAAGAATGGACACTGAGCGAATTTTCCTGTGTTTTGTTTCTCTGTGCACCGGCGTATAGTTCCACTTTCAAGTGCTAGAGGTTAGTGTAATCGAGCATACGCTAAGATAATAATTGAGTATACAGTTGAGACACAGGATCCAAACATCGCCTACCTTATTGCATAATCCAGTAACGCTTTGCTTCAAATAAATTCAAGCTAACAGCTTTTCCTTATTTCTCAGTGGCAAACTAGTTGTAATAATATTTTTTTTATATATCAGATCTAATAAATTACCGTCGCGAGGGGTGACTTTGTGTCATGAGGGTGACTTTGTGCCATTCGCGAAAAACGTATGGAAGTATTCTTTAAGACCGTGACAAGGTTTTAAAGTCTACTTCCTTACGTTTAGTAGTCTTTAAAACCTTGTGACGGATTTAAAGACTACTTCCTTACGTTTTTTTTATGAAATGCGCGAATGACGGTACCGTATATTATAAAATAATATAATACATTATAAAATTAAGTATCGATTTCGTTTAATATTTGTATATAATATAATATAGGTATATGGTTTTACTTCTCATAAGAGTTTTGTTTTTCCATTTCAGCGCTATCAAATCATTACATATTTTAATTGTTGTTGGGGTCAACGTCTCAACTCTCATTATAAAGGAACTCTAAGAGTCTAGACATTACAGCTAATGACGGATGTATTATTTTATGGATTCAATTTATTTTATTTGAGTACATAATGTACCTAGATATATTAATTATATGTGTTGTATTTCCGCTGTGTCGACTGCTAGCTGGTGTGATGTCAGCGCCATCTCTAGAGAGAAAACAGAATCTCACGCTCTAGCTGGCTTGAAGGTCATTGAAATCAGTCCGGCTACATTAAAAGTACCGACGCGAAATGTCCATTCTTTATAATCCCTATTCGCTGGTCTGCCTTACGACCTGTATTAGATCACGATGGTTGTGGCACAGTCTATTGTTCCTAGTACTCACAGCGCTCCAAGCGGCTAGCAACTATCGCGAGATTTGCAAAAAATCATCCCAAGCTTCGTGACTGTGCATAGTAGACTGTGGTATGACAGTGGCGTCTGCTGTAATCGACAACATAAAGTTGGTCGTGCTGTAACATGGAGAAGTGTCGAAGTTTGCCACGTTTCAAACGGTTGGACGCCTGTCTGGACTTCTTGCAACAAGAATCGCAACTGTTTACAGTCTCACGTGCGATATGTTCGCTTCGCAGCGCGTGCACAACTGCGGATGACGCGGTTCTTGCCGAGGATGAGGCCACTTACGTCTCCAGGGAAATTCTGCTCCGAATTGACTCCTACTTTGATGCTCTTTTTGTGTGTGGAAAGGGATTTGCAAGCGAGGTAGAGGAAAATGCTTGTTTATTTAGCTATGGAAATTCTACTGAAAAAAAAAAAATAACACGATACTTTCATAATGGAGCCGATGTGAATAACATGAACGCTAAATGAAAAATTACTTACTTACTTACTTACTTACTTACTTACTTACTTACTGGCTTTTAAGGAACCTGGACGTTCATTGCCGCCCTCACATAAGCCCGCCATCGGTCCCTATCCTGAGCAAGATTAATCCATTCTCTATCATCATATCCCACCTCCCTCAAATCCATTTTAATATTAACTTCTCATCTACGTCTCGGCCTCCCCAAAGGTCTTTTTCCCTCCGGTCTCCAAACTAACACTCTATATGCATTTCTGGATTCGCCCATACGTGCTACATGCCCTGCTCATCTCATACGTCTGGATTTAATGTTCCTAATTATGTCAAGTGAAGAATACAATGCGTGCAGTTCTGCGTTGTGTAACTTTCTCCATTCTCCTGTAACTTCATCCCGCTTAGCCCCAAATATTTTACTAAGCACCTTATTCTCAAACACCCTTAACCTATGTTCCTCTCTCAGAGTGAGTGTCCAAGTTTCACAACTATACAGAACAACCGGTAATATAACTGTTTTATAAATTCTAACTTTCAGATTTTTTGACAGCAGACTAGATGATAAAAGCTTCTCAACCGAATAATAACACGCATTTCCCATATTTATTCTGCGTTTAATTTCCTCCCGAGTGTCATTTATATTTGTTACTGTTGCTCCAAGAAATTTGAATTTTTTCACCCTTTCGAAGGATAAATCTCCAATTTTTATGTTTCCATTTCGTACAATATTCTGGTCACGAGACATAATCATATACTTTGTCTTTTCGGGATTTACTTCCAAACCGATCGCTTTACTTGCTTCCAGTAAAATTCCCGTGTTTGCCCTAATTTGTGGATTTTCTCCTAACATATTCACGTCATCCGCATAGACAAGAAGCTGATGTAACCCGTTCAATTCCAAACCCTGCCTGTTATCCTGAACTTTCCTAATGGCATATTCTAAAGCGAAGTTAAAAAGTAAAGGTGATAGTGCATCTCCCTGCTTTAGCCCGCAGTGAATTGGAAAAGCATCACATAGAAACTGACCTATACGGACACTGCTGTATATTTCACTGAGACACATTTTAATTAATCGAACTAGTTTCTTGGGAATACCAAAATAAATGAAAAAATTAGTAGGAAAAATAGTTAAATAAAGAATTATAATTAAAATAATATTCTTTAAATGAGTTACACGTGTAGTTTAAGAAGAAAGTTAAATAAGTAGTTACAAAAGAAATTACAAGGGTCTACATCAGAGTTGGGCACATTAAGTGATTCTGAGAAATGAGCGCTGTTTACTGTAAAGAGCAATTCTCCCGAGCGGTGTGACGCTTGCATACTGTACGCCACTCGCCGTCATTGCAGTGGTTGACTCTGCAGTGGAATGGCGAACTTTGAAGGTGCACCCGTTCTGAGAAGGTGTATGTCAGACGGAAACCTAAATTATATTTTGAGACTGAACATGGCTAATTCACTTGTTACAAACATTGAACTGCTTCTGCAAATGAAACAACCTCATAAATCTCGGAAAACAAGCACATAGTTATCTTGTTATTGAGTTTCAAGAAGTTTTGTTTCAATAGAAAATATTTATTGATTTCAGATCGATAGAAGTAAGATTTTGTTTCAATAGTTTATTCATACAAAAGAAAAGTGTAAGAGAATGTTTATTAATAATTTTCTTCTTGTGTTTCTGATTGAGATCTTTTATTACATATGTTTATATTATTAATATCTTATGTAATTGTTAAAGCTCTGTGCATATAGATTGTGTAAATAAGCCTAATGTTTTGTGTGTGCATAGACCGAAGTTTATTTAATTAAATTAATAATAGTGTTATAAAGTCTATACTGTACAATGGATTGATGTAATATCCTTATAAACTATTATGTACTGACAGACTGAATGAATAGAACAACCGTGGCTCTTGTTATATTATTGCAGAGAAAGTAACTGTAATGTGAGTCCGCCACTGAGTGTGCGTTCTGCTCCGGATTGTAATTGAAGAGCCTTGCGGAGCGAGAGCAGCTCTGGCCGTCTATACGGAACCGCTCTCATACGTCGTTTGTGAATTATTGTTCCTATAGTTAAAAAAAAAAACTTTCAAATAATTATACTGATAGCTACAGAGGATCGTACTGAAAGCCATGAGCAACACATTGCTATAATTCCAATTTCAACAATGTAATAAAAACGATTATATGATCATAATCTACAGACTTTACACTACAAATTAACATATTGTGACGTCATTAACTTCTATCAAGTGACCAAATACCTTACTATAATAATACCGGGCAGCTAGCAGTTTTGCGCGCGAACGACGCTGGTGCTGCTACCTAGACGACAGGTGTGGTGAAACCCGCGAAACAAGCTGTAATCAACTGCAATGTATATTGTTGCTGGGCTAGTTTTAATAGTTTTATTAATTAGTGCTGTGGTAAACTGTCAGGGTGTATGTGTGCTGTTTATAATTGCTACGAAATTACAGCATTACAAATTGCTCCAAATCGTACTTTCGATTTCCGAGGGATCATAAAACATGAGTCAACGACATTCTTTAGTAGGCCTAATTCCTTCGTCTCTGTGTTGATAGAACAATAAAAATTACCTTTTTATTTAGGCCTAATGAATGAATAAAAGTTAAAATATATTTAAAATTATAATTTTTATCAAATTAAGTTTTATTGTTGTCCACATTCCTTTACTAATTTATCAATTTTATTTTTTCAGTTGTCAGCAAAGAGTATATAAAGCATTATTGTAAATTCATTCCTAATGTCAGAACTGATTTTGTCTCACTAAAGCAAAGAAAAAATATGTAACAATTAATTACGGAAAGTAATATGAAGTATGAAATATTCTTATAATATGCAGATTTGATATAAGATAATGATTTTACATTAAATACTATTTAACGTTTCTTAAGTGTTTCATATATTATTCCATATTAGTAACTCACGTTTTAAACAATAGTCCGAATCTAGCTATGTTAATATTTGTATTTGTGGACGTAATTCCACGCCGCTCCGCTAGATGTCAGGTTCGCGATATTTCGCACTCACGTCAATGCTGCTAGTATACAGCTGTCCGGTATTATAGTAAGATATTTGATGTCTGCAAAATGGTCGACGACAATGATTCGTTTCGACAGCGTGCTGTCATTAAATTCCTTGTTAAAGAAGAAAAATCTGCTGCTGAAATTCACCTCAGACTTCAGCGTGTATTCAGAGATGTGTGCATGAGCGCCAGCAGTGTTAGGAGATTGGTGAAACCAAGGAAAATAGAATAGAAGGTAACGGCCACGTGAAACATCCCCACTGCTCGTGACGTCATCTGCCGTCAAGGCTGAGACTTGTAACATGACTTTTGCGCTTGTACTATGGAAAGCAATGCACAGACTCCTGTCTTTTCAATCCACGCCAATTTTCCAGATGTATTAAGTTATTAAAATCCAAAGGAGGAGTTGCGTCAGTGTTTAGTGAAAATCTGTCCATTTAATTCTACTGACTCTCAAATAATAACATTATTCAATGTTAAAAATATACATATTTGAGAAAATGTATTCTGTTCACAAAATCAAAGAGGGAGACAGAAAGAAGAAATCGAAAAAGGGATAGAAGTCTCATTTCTCAGTCTTTTGGTTCGTCACATATTGTACAGGAGTGTCAGAATAAGCTACAGCCGTACGTATTAAAAGAATTCTGTTTTACAAAACGTTGCAGCCACAAGGAGCTCCCGATCCACAGTTTAGGAACCTCTGCTAGAGCGTTATGTTGTCTGTGGGTATTGGGACATCTCGTGTCATAGGTCAATCGAACATAATTGGTTCAACGAATTGCCTAGCGGGAGGCGTTACAAGCTAAATGGACACAGTCTTTCGCTTTGCCAAATTAATTCCGCAAGCAACTCTTTTGGACATTGCTTACAAATTCGTATATGCGTAAAAATGACAATTAATATCATATTTTAATTAATTTCATCTTCGATGGTCTAATTTGTATCAGATATTAAGGTCTATAGATTCAAATCAGGCAGAGAGAGCTAGATAGAGATTTTCAAGGACTATTTCGCTATGTACCAATGCACCAGTGGAGTGTAACAATCTATTGGGTTTTAACCAATCAGAATCAACTACCAACTGCAATATTGTCGAAATAATCTTATCGCACCTGATGCGCATTTGTTTAATATCTTGTCGCATCTGGACTCTGTTGCATAATAAGTTACTAACTAATAATATTAGTACATTTACTTGTGATTTGTAATTTTTTTATTATTTCTGATGCATAATCCTACGAAGAAAACTTACAAATTACTAGTAAAAATGCTAATATAATTAGTGAAATTTAAAAGTTCTTATTGGGTAACAAACTAATATTATTAGTTATTAATATTTTCCATACAAGTCTGCATTCACCCATTGTTACAGATTATTAGTGAGGTTAGTTTGTTTGTAGTTTATAACAGCAAACTCCTAACGATCACTTTACCTAGTTTTGGATTGCTCATATGAAGAAGACTAATCAAGGCCTCCTCCTACAACACAGTAAGCGTATTGTTCCAGTTGATTTTCCATATTCACATATTTCTTTCCACCCATTCATTTTGTCATCTTCAGTTAATGTATCGCTAAATCCTCCAAGTAATATTTATTTTTTAAATTAAATTAAATTTAATTTTGCTTCATATTTTAGTATCAGAAATTTCAAAAATAGAGTTAGGAATTTAATTTTTAAAGAATATGTATTGATTTAATATGTATATGTATATGTATTGTATGAGTTAAATTGTTAAAATTGAAATTGTATTTTTAAAGTTAATTTATTTCGGAATATGTATGATAAGACTTTCTTGTGTTAAATTTTAACGTACCTTGTTTACATGTTTCGACCTATTTATGGGTCATCCTCAGAACTGGTCGTTGTTGGTCTTGGCGCCTCTTGTTCTGTTTCCTGTGAGGGTGCGTTCGTGTGGTATAGTGTAGAATCAAAGAGTGTGTGTGTTTTGAAATTGAGTTGTGTGTTGAGAATTTCGTTGGGGTGTGTTTTCGTGTGTCTGTGTATTTCAGATTGTTCTAGTGTGTTTAGTTTCTGGCTTTTTGGTTGGATGTGTAGTATTTCCATGTCTGTGTTGATGTCTCTGTGGGTGTGGTTAGCATTTGTGATGTGTTCTGCATATGTGGAGGTGTTTTGTAATTTTGTTATGGCTGTGATGCGTTCTTTGTAACGTGTTTGAAATGATCTGCCTGTTTGCCCTTTGTAGAAGTTGTTGCAGGTGTTACATTTGAGTTCGTATATGCCTGTGTGGTTATATTTGTTTGTTTGTGTTGTTTGTGTGTTGAGATGTTTTGAACACATCACAGCCATAACAAAATTACAAAACACTTCCACATATGCAGAACACATCACAAATGCTAACCACACCCACATAGACATCAACACAGACGTGGAAATACTACAACAATATGAAATATACAGACACACGGAAACACACCCCAACGAAATTATCAACACACAACTCAATTTCAAAACACACACACTCTTTGAGTCTACACTATACCACACGAACGCACCCTCACAGGAAACAGAACAATTGGCGCCAAGACAAACAACGACCAGTTCTGAGGATGACCCTTAAATAGGTCGAAACATGTAAACAAGGTACGTTAGAATTTAACACAAGAAAGTCTTATCATACATATTCCGAAGTGATACAGTGTTAAAAGTTGTGTAATCAAGATGTATATGTTAATTTATTCCTATAATTTTTTTCCTTGACCCACTTTGTGTCAACTAATTATATTTGTTTGTGCGAGATAGTGCGTATTTGCTTGGTTTCCGCACAAAACCAATCCGCGGAAAGCCTAAAATTCCACATTCAGTATTCCCAACCTAACACATATAACAATTTCCATCTTCTTACCGCTTAAGTGACATATTGATTTTACTGCTTTAGGCTTTTAACGTATTATTTTTAGAGACGTTCAATATAGTAATAATTATAAATTGGAAACTTACCACTGCAATTTCACCTAAATTGCACTGTTAATTATTGTTTTTAAATATTTGCAAAAATTAAGTAAACTCTAAATCATTACATAACCTTACCGTTTGTTTTAAGTTCGCATTTATAGACTGGGGGGAAAAAAAGACAGACGTATATCACGGCCTGCTGGAGTATAGTAAACACAGAAAACATTTTAAAGCAACAATGTTGAAGAAAGATATTTTGGTTTTGCAAATTTGCCGTCATTGAACAGAAACCAAGATGGAGATTTCATTGCAACTAATTAGAAATTCCTCTTTCAGGTATGTAATAAACGATCTTCGCACAAAATAATGTACGATACACGAGCGGTATGTTTTCTTTCAAATCTCGGAAATTAAAAAAACTCAACTACGTTTCGCTTTTCCAAACATTTCCTCGAACATGAAAACTTCAACATACCGCTCTTGTAATGCAAATTACTATTGTGTTAATATGTGTTTAGATAACTCCCTGAACACGAGTTTATACTCCTTCAGGGAAGAATTAAGACTGTATTTTTGTTCATGTTATTTTACTAACAATAAACAACTATAATAAACAATAAACAACTATTTACCTTGAAAGGCTATGCTATGCTATGTGTTATCAGTTGAAATTTCTAATTTATATTGTGACATTTTTTTTTGTTAAGCTGATATCTGTAGTTGGTCTTCGGTCTCTGCAAAAATGACTTGGTCGTCAGGAAATAAAACTGTATCTAAAATTGTTTTACCTACCTTAAAATGATATCTTAGCTGAGCTTGCCATTCTGCTACAGCCGCGTCTATTTATATATTAAAAAGTGTAAATGACAGTGGACAGCCCTGTCTAAACATTTAGATAATTTACTCGTGGATCATCAAGCATGAAGGATTATCAAGTTCTGAGTGGAGAGAAATGCTAAAAATGATTGCGATGGTGGCACCAGTACGTTCTCTCCCTGGTCGCTCTGCAGGCACAACCCACTGTAGGCACTGCAGTGAGTATGGAACTTTACCACATGTGCTTGGGAGTTGCCCACATGGAGAAGTACTCAGAATAAAACGTCACAACATCATACGTTCTATGATCGCAGATGAACTTCGATCCAAAAATCTAGACGTTCAAGAGGAAGTTCATTGTATTGCTGATGGTGGGAGCAATCGTAGGATCGATATCATAGCTATAAATAGGAATAAACAGACAGCCGAAATAATTGATCCTACCATCAGATTTGAAATCTCAGCCACTCAACCATCTGAAGTGAACGAAGAGAAAAAGAAAATCTACGAGCCCACGATTCAGTACCTATCGGCGAAATACAACATTGAAAAAAATCACAATTACCGGTCTCTTCTTCGGAGAGAGAGGCACCATTCCAAAAGCCTTTGTAAAGTGGAGGGAAAAATACAAGCTGACGAGAGATCTTCAAGATGCCATCGTCACCACCATTATAAAATTTTCTGTAGCGATATTTCGTCAGCATCTTTGTGGCGTACATTCAATTTAAATTATACCTGGCTCTATTTTTTTTCTTATATCTTAATTACTTCTGTCTGAAACCTGTTTATATAATTTTTCATTTTAAATTTTATTGTGAGCTTTTCTGTGTCGGAGGGTAAACCCAAAATATTGGGTCAGACTAATAAATTAAAATTAAACCTTCCTAAATTACCCAAATTTTTACTAATATAAGTGCCGAATTTGATAGAATTTGGTTCATGAATATAAAATGTGTTGAAGGACAAATTAATACAAAGGCATACGCCGCTAGCTTTCAGCTGTTGGGAA
The DNA here is from genome assembly GCF_040183065.1 of Periplaneta americana. Taxonomy (NCBI): domain Eukaryota; kingdom Metazoa; phylum Arthropoda; class Insecta; order Blattodea; family Blattidae; genus Periplaneta; species Periplaneta americana. The sequence continues at coordinate 29,922,225 of NC_091124.1, read as the reverse complement.
ACCATGCCAAAGAGCGGCTAGACCGCTAAATTTTGATGGTGATGTTCTACAGTAAACTTTAATAAGCTTTGTAGCAAGAAATATCCTAAAGTCTTGTTAGCAGTTTGCTGCGTGGAGCACTTAATCGCTTTTGCAGGATCCGCTGTAAACAGTTTTGCGCTGACATAAACTCTGTAATGCTACAGTGACAGGTTCTTGGAGCACCAGCCAGCTAATGCCGTCACCATAAGCAAATGGATTAAAACTTGTTTCATTGGAGTAAAAGTCGCTGTACTCAGGCTTATGGAGATTCTAACAAGCAGACATCCTCCACTTCGGTGCCAGTTGCGCTTCTGGAACTCGTCTTGTGTGTAATTGGACGAGCTTACGAACTATGAAGTGGCTTCATGCATAACGCGAACACATTATATAGTCTTAATTAACATAAAAAGATCTTCAATTTCATCATCTTCACTATCAAAATCATCACTAAAACCACAGCCATTACCGTCACAGTTACGATAAAAATTATCAACACCACAATCATCACCGATTTGCTTAATATCACCATCGTTATACAGGGTGTCCCATAACGAGTGGTGGGGCTTCATATGTGTAACGGATTGCAAGTTATTTTGCCTAATTCAAGAAACTAAAAAAGATTGCTTTCTTGTGCTTTTATTTTCTGTCAATATTGTTATCGTCATAAATAAGAATTACTGTTAAATTTATAATTTCTCTTGTTAATTCAGTAACTGAGGAACTCAAAAAGATTGTATTCGTTTGGTTTTATTTTCTGTCAGTGTTGTCATAAGAAATTAAGAATTATTTTCATTATTCTATATACACTTTTAACACTTATGTAATCACTGATTAACTTTATAACTCTTTATTGTGTTAATATGTCAATGAGAATTATTGTTAAATTTCTAATTTCTTTTATTTATTAAGATACATGGTTCATATGAGGAAACAAAGAGGAAGGCAGAAAATAAGAAAGACTAGAGTAAGCTGGGTTTGCAGTGAAAGACCTGTTTTTGGGCAGGACACTGAATGAATAAATGACGATTCGTTTATGTTTGTTTTATTAGTTTTGAACACGATAGGTTTTTGTTTATAACAAAAGAACAGCAGTACTAGGAGAAATAAACAAGCATTGCTAAAATGAGTCATATTGTTGTTGATGTTTATAATAAATAAAATCGATTCAAGTTTATTTAACTTTTTTTATTATCCAATTTAATAAACCCTATTTCACCCTGAGGTATATTAGGGTTATAGTTGGCATCAAAATACATATTTTATAACCAATAAACAATAGTAAAGTGATAACATAAAATAGTGGTCACAGTTGCAATTCACATGGTTTATGTAGAAGCATGCACATTGGTGAAAGAACGGCTCCTGTTAAAGATTAATGAGAGGTTTGAGGAATAATCAATATAAAAGATATACAAGAATGTCTAACCGTTTCAGAGTAAATCACGATCTTAAAAAGATAATCAATAATAGATTAATAAAACAAAGTTTCACTTTCACTTCCAAATTAATACTTAATTCATGAACAATGAAACAGTGAAGAGTAATAATATGATTCAGGAACAATTACAATAATTAAAATATAACACAAGTAATGACTTACAACTAACGAATACCGAAATTCTTGAAGGGCAGTATGTTGTAAAATTTTATACTGAACAACAATGTAATTTTATTATCTCAACAATAGGATTTGCTCTCCACACAGTAACACAGTATTCGTTGTTGCACCTCACAGACGACAATGACAATTTACTTGGACTATTACGAACAACAATGAACTGTGCAAATTAAGCTTTCAGGAATAACTGTGTGACACACAGAGTTAGTGTGCACTCAAATGTTGGTTGCTTGACGGTTGTCAGCCCACTTTGAGGTCTGTGGATGTAGAGGGAAAAATTGGATCGGTGTCTGGTAGAGTTCCCGAGTAGCTCAGTGGGAGAGCGTTGGTACGTTTAACCAAAGGTCCCGGGTTCGATACCCGGCCCCGGAACAATTTTTCCCTCGAAATTATTCAACAATGAACTGTTAATCTTAACTAATATTCACAAAGCACTATTTAAAACACAGAACTGTCAGTTCTCAGTTCACAGCTCGTTTGTCTTGGCTAGTTCTTCTAGCTCAGTCACTCGCGTTCACAGAATCTCGAACCCCAGACATTCAGAGACGATCCGCTGAACTTCGAACTCAGGTCCCCCAACTGCGGTCCACTGCACTCGAACTCCGGGCTTCAGGCTCCACAGTTACGGACACAACTCAAGTCGCGCTCTGGTCTCGAAGCTGGCTTCACTGCTACACAAGACTAACTCGTTTACTGTCCAAATCTGCCTGTAGCAACACTGGCTTACTGACTGACTGACTGTCCCAAGTTCACTCGCGTGCGTAGTTTATACTCACACCATAGTTGCGAGAAAGTACGAGTTCTCGATATTTCCAAGCGTCACTCGAACAATCCGGACCCCTCTCCTCTCTGCCGCGGTCACTCTTTCCCCTTTCACCCACAGCATAAGCCCCAGGAAGCAGATGCGCGCGCAACCTGCCCTTCACGACCGACTTTGCCCTTCCTCCGTCGGTCGTGAGATCGAACCTCACGTGGCCGTCACAATATAATGGTAGGGGCAATACAAAAGATTTAAAAACAAATGTAAACAGTACAGTACAGGAATAGTATAAAAAATGAATTAAGATTACGAATTAAATTCAGTCTTTTTAAAGCAATAGGTAGTAATAAAGAGATACTAATAACAATACACTGAATGTGTGATTAACATTATGCAGCCAGTTATGTAATAGCAATATCATTACATAACTAGTTGCGTAATAGAAGTATCATTACCTAACTAGTTGAGAAATGAATGTGTTTACAACATTTTTATTAATGATATAAACTCCACATTACACAATAAAAGTGGAAAAAAAAACACTACAGTGTTAAAGCAAGTAGGGTGAAGGTTGGTATATAATGATAGTACTTTTTGAGAATTTTTTACAATTTTACTGAGCGAAAGAACGACCGGTTTTGTGCAGAAACTTATCCACGAACATTCCCTTAATACGTAGACGCAAAAAAACGATCTTTCTCTAGCTCAGCAAAATTGTAGTAAATTTCTCAAAAATAACTATCATAACATTATTAATATCACAATATTACCAACGTTTACCCTATATAAATATTGTACTTCATTTCTTTAATTGAAGTATAGACGTGTTACAACAGGGCCGGGCATGAGAGCGGCTCCATTTAGTCGGCCAGAGCTGCTCTCGCTCCGCAAGGCACTTCAATTCCAAGCCAGAGCAGAACGCTCACGCAGTGGCGGACTTGCATTACAGCTACCTTCCCTGCATTAATGTAACAAGAGCCACGGTTGTTCTAGTCATTCAGTCTGTCAGTACATAATAGTTTATAAGGATATTACATCAATCCATTGTACAGTACAGAATTTATAACACTCTTATCAATTTAATGAAATAAACTTCGCTCTATGCACACACACACAAATCATTAGGCTTATTCACATAACCCATACGCACATACTGCAATCTCCTCACCACGGTTCTACGAGACAGGCGTATGACTTCCACTTCCCCTACTTGCTGTGGATAGAGTTCACCTGCCATTATAATTAAACATCGCTTGCTGAATTTACCTTCGTTGAGTGTTTTCAATTCCTTTGCAATTTCGTGGCAAATTTTGTAGCTAATTCTCATAGCCGATTCACTAAGTGCATTATTGTCATTCTGTTAATATATAATATAATATAATATAATATAATATAATATAATATAATATAATATAATATAATATAATATAATAAAATATAATATAATATAATATAATCAATTGTATGGTTTTGTGTGTTTTAGTTTGGATAGTACGACTCCGTGTGTAGTTGGTATAGTTCATGTATTTAGTTAGTTTAATTTTTGTGTTCAATTGTATGGTTTTGTGTGTTTTAGTTTGGATAGTACGACTCCGTGTGTAGTTGGTATAGTTCATGTATTTAGTTAGTTTAATTTTTGTGTTCAATTGTATGGTTTTGTGTGTTTTAGTTTGGATAGTACGACTCCGTGTGTAGTTGGTATAGTTCATGTATTTAGTTAGTTTAATTTTTGTGTTCAATTGTATGGTTTTGTGTGTTTGTTTGGATAGTTTGACTCCGTGTGTAGTTGATATAATTCATGTATTTAGTTAGTAAAATTTTTGTGTTCAATTGTATGGTTTTGTGTGTTTTAGTTTGGATAGTTTGACTCCGTGTGTAGTTGATATAGTTCATGTATTTAGTTAGTTTAATTTTTGTGTTCAATTGTATGGTTTTGTGTGTTTTAGTTTGGATAGTTTGACTCCGTGTGTAGTTGGTATAGTTCATGTATTTAGTTAGTATAATTTTTGTGTTCAATTGCATCGCTTTGTGCGTTTAGTTTAGATAGTATGGGTGTTTAGGCTGTACAATTTATGTGTGCAATTGGTATTTAGTTTGTGTGTGAGTTAAGATTATGTATGTGTTCAGTTTGTGCAATTTTTTTCTTTTTCTTTTATCGTGTGTTTATTGTGGACAGTTGTGTTCGGATTATAATTTATGTGTTCAGTTTGCATATTTTTGTGTGGATGTTTAATTTGCATAATTTATGTGTTTAGTCTGTATTGTTTTTCGTGTTAAGTTAGTATAATTTGTTTATGTGTTCAGTTTGTAAGTGTATAGTGTAAGCTCTCTTGGACTGGCTCCCCAAGTGTAGTAGACCTTCAGCTCACCCTACACTCTCCTGTAGGAGGCCGTTGCCCTTATGGGATTTAAGGCTTTTCGTATTTAGTATTTCGTATAATATAATATAATATAATATAATATAATATAATATAATATAATATAATATAATATAATATAATATAATATAATATAATATAATATATCATGAACTGTAATATACTATACTATGATATAACATAATATTTGTATAATTTAAAATTATATATTACTAAATGTATAATAACTTATAATGCAATGTAAATATCAAATAGATACTCTAATATAATGTACCTGAGAAACATTTTCTTTAAGTTGTATTAATTTATGGCGTTCATTACCAACATATTTTTCATATTCAGTGGCATATTGTAAAGAATAATGCCGCTGGATATTGAACTTCTTAATCAGTTGGAGTGTTTTATGCCAAATTAAACACTTTTCTAATCCACTGCTCTCTACCAAAAAGAACTCCTCCTCATTAAACGCAATGGGATTAGCGGGACGGTTTAGTGTGAGTGGAAGCTCCGTCTTCAAAGTTCGCCATCACCAGTGGCGTAGCGTCAATGTAAGCTAAAAAGCTTAGCTTCCCCAGTTAATAATAATTGCGTAATAAACCTGCAGTTTATGGACAAAATTATTTATTAATTTTAATAGAATTTATATTTAGGCGTTAAATATTGTGATGCGGCAGCTCAGGATGATTTGTGATGCAGCAGTAAACAAGAAGCCTGCACACACCATCTTCCAAGCAGACTGGTTTCTTCTGTGTAACCCACTCCGCAGATTTTCCATCCCTTTCTAACTAAACTATCCTAGTTGCAAGGCTCGCAAGAAAGCTAGCTTTAACATTTAAAATAAGTAGTTTCCGAGTTATCCCTTTTCGTCAGTTGTGTTCAGTTGAAGTGTTAGTGTGCTTTGTGCCTGATATAATAAATAATGAGCGAAATAACAGTTCTTGACACTAATTTACTTGAATTTTTTAGGACAATTGTATTATCAAGACTGACTTACGAACAAAAGTGTGATTTAAAAAAGAAATGACCGACTCCCTTGCTGTCAATGAAGGACACAACCAAAAGACAGACGCATACTTACGTAATGATACTAATACTGTGATTTCTCTAAGTATGACAGGGAGTTAGCTAATGTTATACTTATACGTGTCTATTTGTTAAGAGATAGGCCTATGTGTAAATCGTGAAATCATATTTTACTACGTATCATTTGAGATCATGTCTTATTGGTTTACTTACTATGTTCCAACTAATCTTCGACTGCTGACTTGACATTGACTACTATTTATTTTAAGACTGTATTTTTGTAATGCATGAAAGACATCTGGAGTTAGCTCCCCCTGCTCAAAATTTCATGCTACGCCACTGGCCATCACCACTGCACCGATACTGAATGACGTACAGTATGCATACGTCAGAGCGCTCGCAAGACTCGCTCTTTAAAGCACACAGCGTTCATTTCTCAGAATCACGTAATGTGCCCAGCCCTGTGTTACACAATCATTGCAAGTTCTTTAAAACTCCTGTCTATTTTTGCAAGCAAATCAAATCTTACGGCTAGTCATGACGCCTTAAAACGCTGTTTTAATTAGATTTATGAATAGAAAGAGGTTGCCTCCCCATCTAAAACGTAGGTGTGTTTGAGACTATAATTTAGCCACTAAAATGTTTTCCATTAAAATTCCGCGTTTCCACGTTGCGAATTTCTCTCGTCAGTGTGTTACAGTTCGTTGTAATTATTCTGTTGTCGTATGTCAATTTTTTTTTCTCACTTTGTTGATATTCATAAGCTGGTAGAGAAACGCGTTTATACCTGAGCTTTACGGCTGTATAAAATCCAGTATAATTCTTGTTGTCAGCTGTAATGAATGCTATGCAGTGTAAATATTTGTGACATCGCGAGTTGAATTTTATGTTCATGATTATAATATATTGTCAATTTAACGCTGGTGTGAAATGGTTCTTAAGCTGAATTACCGCGTTGTGTGTTTGTTAGTTTAGATAATTGCTGCTAGTTCACAGGTAATATGTATGTATATATTTATTCACACTGCAAATGGGTAAATACCCGGTGACAGTGTTAATACCAGGTGGCAGGATTGAGAATTTTAATTCGCTTGTTTTAATTCATTTTATACTGTTTGTAATGTAATAATGGAATGTAGCCAAAACCATGTTGATTTTTTTTTGTCTTTTGTGCTGTATTGTCTCAGGTTGATTCAGTGTCAGAACAGTATCCATGGGAACAGTTTTTTGACCATGATAATACTGTCAAATAAGCTAATGGTTGTACAGTTCTCCCTTGGAGAAGGAACAGTCAAACAAGATCAATTATTGAAGAAGAATAAAAAGAAGAAGGTGATGATAATGAAAATGGTGTCGAAATAAATGTTTTGCATCACAGTATTTCTGGAATAATACTAATAGGTTTTCTATTTATTTGTGTTAGTTACTTACAAATGGCTTTTAGAGAACCCGGAGATACATTGTCACCCTCACATAGTCAATTCAATTTATTTGGCCATTAGACATACAGTTTTAGGCTTCGTCAGAATACATTGAAAAACATATAAATACATTTTAAAAACACTAATAAAAGAAACAGTAAAATTTAAAAAATACAATGAAAACATGAAATAATTTAAAACTTTTAAATTAAAGAAAACTAACTAAATTGCAATTAAACTTATTTATTAAAATACAATTTCATATAAATTTGTGTTGAAAAACTCAGCAACAGAATAAAAAGGATTATTTGATAACCAATTGTAAAGTCTAGTTTTGAAGCTATTGATTGGTAATTTATAATATTGACTTGGGAGCTTATTATATAATTTCATCCCCATAATTAAAAATTTTGTGTTGCTCTTGTGTAATCTACAATATGGAATATTAATTTGTTCACTATTTCTAATTTCATGATCATGTATATTGGCCACTAATGGGTAATTGTCGATATTTTGTCGAGTGTAAAGTACTAGATCATATATATACAAATTTATGATTGTTAAAATCCGTGATTGTCTGAAAAGTGGCCGACAATGTTCCAGATAGTTTGATTTACATAAAATTCTAATGGCTTTCTTTTGTAAAATCAAGACGCTTCCAATTTTGGTTCCATTTCCCCAGAAAATTAGGGCACATCGTATTATCGACTGAAAGAAAGAAAAGTAGGCACATCTTAAATAATTTTGAGAAACGCAAGTCATTAATTTCTTTAACAAATATAAAACTCTTGAAAGCTTTGTGCATATGTGCTTATCCCATGTTAAACTGGAGTCTATAAAAAGTTCTATAAATTTTGTGTAGTTGAGTCTGTTGTCCTTATTTATTAGATAATTTAGGCTGAAAGTTATGTTGATAGTTTTTTCTTGATTAAGCAAGAAACCATTAGATTGAAACCATAAAGCCATCTGTGATAGAGTGTCGCCATCAGTCTTTATCCTGAGCAAGATTAATCCAGTCTTTATCATATCTCACGTCCCTCAAATCCATTTCAATATTATTCTCCCATCTACGTCTTGGTCTCCTCAAAAGTCTTTTTCCCTTCGGCCTCCCAATTAACACTCCATAAGTATTTCTGGATTCGCCCATATGTACTACATGCCCTGACCATCTCAGACATTTGGAGTTAACGTTTCTAATTATGTCAGGTGCAGTTCTGGGTTGTGTAACTTTCTCCATTCTCCTGTAACTTCAACCCTCTTAGCCCCAAATATTTTCCTAAGACCTTATTCTCAAACACCCTTAGCATCAGATCCTCTCTCAAAGTAAGAGTCCAAGTTTCACAACCACACAGAACAACAGGTAATATAACTGTTGTATAAATTCTAACTTTCAGGTTTTTTGAGAGCAGACTGGATGATAAAAGCTTCTCAACCGAATAATAACAGGCGTTACCCATATTTATTCTGCGTTTAATTTCCTCCCGAGTGTCATTTATATTTGTCACTGTCGCTCCGAGATATTTGAATTTTTTCACATTTTCAAAAGCTAAATTTCCAATTTTTATATTTTCATTTCGTACAAAGTTCTGGTCAAGAGACATAGGCCTAATTATATAGAGTAAACTGGAGTCTGTTGGACAGTCGGGCATGTTGGACACTCTGTACTTTAACGTGGTACCTCGCCACTTGTGGGCACCACATTTTGCTAGAAGTCAATGACGGAAGTAGCCCCACTCGTGGCTACTTCCGTCATTGACTTCTAGCAGAATGTGGTGCCCACAAGTGGCGAGGTACCACGTTAAAGTACAGAGTGTCCAACATGCCGACTGTCCAACAGACCCTACTTCATCTTTTCAGTATTTACTTCCAAACCTATCGCTTTACTTGCTTCAAGTAAAATTCCCGTTTTCCCTAATCGTTTGTGGATTTTCTCCTAACATATTAACGGCATCCACATAAACAAGAAGCTGATGTAACCCGTTAAATTCCAAACTCTCTTGTTATCCTGGACTTTCCTGGCATATTCTAGAGCGAAGTTAAAATGTAAAGGTGATAGTGCATCTCCTTGCTTTAGCCCGCAGTGAATTGGAAAAGCGTCAGACAGAAACTGGCCTATACGGACTCTGGTGTACGCTTCACTAAGACATATTTTAATTAATCGGAGTAGTTTCTTGGGAATACCAAATTCAATAAGAATAGTATATAAAACTTCTCTCTTAACCGAGTCATATGCCTTTTCACAAAACATTTCTCCTCCATTTTGGTTTTGAACTGAGATATAAGAATGGCATCATTTCAATACATTGCTGTCATTTTTCGAATGTTGTTTTAATTTCTCATATAATGAAAATATTTGTGGGCTCTTTGTTTTGTTTTTATTAAATATTCTGTCCGTTCCTGAGGCTTGGACAACTTGAAGAAATGTCATTTCAGCTGCAGTAATAAATGTTCTATTTCTCAATATCCATAAAAACACGTAGGTCTTGTTTTTGTTTATAAATCGATTGTCAATTGTTGCTTTTCCGTTGGCGTCGTATTTGATATTCACAATAGTTACCATGTATGAAATAAGGAAGACCCTCTTTAGACATGGCCTTCAAAACGATCTTTTTCCGTCATGGCGAATTACCATGGTGACATTGAATTTATAATGGAACTTAATAGTCTCTGCATCCGGTGCATATCACAACAGCGTCCTGTGTAGGCGTTTGACAACTCTCTTTGGTTTTATGCAAACTGTGTTATAAAATATTTCTATGTTTAGAAATTTTGTTATTTCTTCGTTCATTAGTTTTTATTATATTTTGTTACGTATAATGGGTTATAGGTGTTTTATGCTAAAGACTCTGGTTCATTCCCAATGGCTTAAAATAAATTTTGTTGTGAATTTGTGTAGTTTTTCTTCGGTTATTATTCCTACACTATTTTTTTGTATAATTTTCATTATCCTTGTTTTCGGGCATGTGAAAATACACAGCGGAATTTTAAGGGACGCGGTAAAGGCGTTGTCCCGTGAAATATGCACAATTTTGTTCTATTATGATGGTACGGCAACATCCCTTAAGCACTGCATTGCAGATGGGCTTATTTTGTACCAATATGAAATGATATGCATGCTAACTGTACACATCTGACGAGGTTTTTCCGTTCCCGGTTTATTGTGAACCAGCCTTTAAATGCGGGGAGTATGAAGACAGAAATGAAAATAAAATATTAAACTGTTATTTTAGACCCAAAACATCATCATAATTCCAATCAAACTCACAATAATAATGACGAACAACATAAACATTTCACGTAATTGGAGGAATTTGATAAATCTCTCGTCAATTTTTCACTGTGGAAGTACACAGACATCATCTTATTTTTACTTCAATTTTTATTGTACCTGAGTTTTTTAATGTACTTCACTCCCACCCTTCTACTAATGAAGTTCAACCGTCCTCCATATAGATCCAAGACCGCTTATACAGTCATAGTAGGCTTACGGTCAGAGTAAACAGTACGTTCCAAAAATATGTTCGCGTTTTCCAGTGACGAAAGAGCTTTCCATATTGAATCATTTTCACACAGGTACTGTCGTCCATTTGCCTACGTCGTATTCCGGTTTCCCCCACCAGCTTTTATTCGCCAGCTAGTGGCTGGGCTGTCTTACTCTTTTCTGAGAACATTAATTTCTGTTAGGTATTGGACTTCTACGTAATATTATACAACTGTTTAAAATAATGTAAATGAAAGGGCCTCGTTATGTAATTAATTGTCACGTGATTTCCTCCCTTTCTACGACCCTACGATATAACCACTTGGACGGACAGTAGATAGCATGTCTGAGTAATTTTATCTTTTCGGAGCGGGCAGAAGTGAAGATTGAATTTACAGTACTTAAGGTACTCTTTTATAGAGTAGGTACAGAATTATTTCAACATGAGTTACTAGTACGAAGAACGAAACTGGTATTTGGGATTAGGTGCAATAGTCTATAGTGCGATAATATGCACATTAGAACTGAAGCCTGTATCGAAATGAACGGCCACGATTTTCAAAAATGTGTTTAAATATTCATATTATGATTATTTTTGAATTTAACTTCATTCTCTATATTGTAAGCTAATGTGCTGTAGACAGTGTAATATACACTGCATAATGAATACGTCCACATGAACAGCTCAGTTCGTGAGTAAAAACACTCATTGTTAATACTGTACTGTATTTGATTAAACAAAAACCTAATGAAAATAATCAAACTCAAAAGCGCGATATTTCCTAGTTTACGTAAACGGGTGAACTACTTTTCTTCCTTCCTGTACCTAGTAAAGTGATTTGTTTGTATTTTACGCCAGTATCATCGAACTCCAGTCGTGGAAGGGGTTAGCAAACGGCGTTGATCCACAGGTATAAGCAAGTTAATATTAAAAATGTTAGTAAAAATAAAATAATGTCCCTGTATTTAGTTCTCGTGTATATGTTTTGCTACAGTTCTGTGTTTCTGTCATCCTTGCCCTGGCGGTGCGTTGTGAAAGCCCATCCGTGAGCCTCAGGATACAATTAAGCGTGTAACGCAATATTAACGTATTAATTTATTTTCGCTAATTAGTGAATCCACCCGTGCGTCAGGCTTTTGAACGTCAGTTAATTACGTACAATTAAACACACGGATATGCTTTCATTAACACTAAGTTTAGAGTATTAAAATGCATTTTATTGTGTCAGCAAATTGGACATTTATCTGCAATAGATAGAAACACTGGAAGTATGTCCCATGCCTTGTGTTGTTCTTTGCTATCTTGGCATTGAAATACGCCAACCACGTGACCAATTAGTACTCCTACTGTTGGAAATTTGCAGTCTGCGTCTCAACTCCGAAGCCTGCAGAAGCATAGCAAATCGATACGAGATGTAATGCATTAATTACTAAGTTTCAGTCATTGATAACTTCAGGCTCACTGAAATATTTCTTTTACAACTCGTTAAAAATGTCGGAAAAATTTTCCAATTGTCCACTTATTTCTAAAAATATGGGATGATTTTGTTCTGTTTAGTGGAATAGTAACGTAATTGTTTCGTTAGTCGTTTAACCTCCCCTGTTATGGGTCTTGCATATCAGGAGGGGACGATTCTATGGACACACACACACCAGACATCACCACATTGTGGATCTCCACTAGCTTCGAGTCAGCAGAGCTTAGGGGTCTCCACTGAGACATACACAGAACATTAACAAGAGACATCCATCCATGCCGCAGGCGGGATTCGAACTCACTAACCATCGGACCATGTCACCTAAGGGGTGCGCGCCTTAGGTCCGATGAAAGAATAAAATGAATAAATGAACGAATTAATGAATATTTGAATAAATAAATTAACAAGTTAAATAAAATAGATTAATGAATGAATGAATAGATAGAGAAATGAATGAATGAATAACCAAAGGAATAAAAAAATAAACGAATAAATAAATTAATTAATAAACAAATAAGTAAATAAATAGGTAAATGAATGAATAAATAAAGAAATGAATGAATGAATGAATGAAGAAATAAAGAGAATAATGAATAAATAAATAAAGAAATTAATGAATGAATAAAATAAGTAAATAGGCTAAATAAAAGTGAAGAATTAAATGCATGAATAAATGAATAAATAAATAATAAATGAGTAAATAAATTAATGAATGAATGAGTAAATAAATGAATGAATAAATAAATGAATAAACAAAGAAATGAATAAATGAATGAATGAATGAACAAAGAAATGAATGAATGAATGAATGAGTGAGTGAATGAATGAATGAATTAATGAATAAATAAAGGAATGAATGAATAAGTAAATAATTGATAAAATATATAAATAAGTGAAGAATTAAATAAATAAGTGAAGAATTAAATGAACGAATAAATGAATTAAAAGAATGAATGAATAAATAAATTAAAAGAATGAATGAGTAAATAAATAAATAAATAAGCGAGTGAATGTATTAAAGGAATAAATAAATGAGTAAATAAATGAATGAGTATATAAGTGAATGAGGGAATAAATAAATGAATAAATAGAGAAATTAATGAAAAATAAATAAATAAATAAGTTAAATAAAAGAGATCAATGAATGAATGAATGAATGAATGAATTAGATAAACAAATAAATGAACAATCGAATGAAAAAAATGAATTATTGAGTAAATGAATAAATAGGTGAATGAATGAATAAATATAGGTATAAATAAATAAGTAAATAAATAAATAAATAAATAAATAAATAAATAAATAAATACTATACCACCAAGCGTTCAACTGTATCGGAGAAATACTGAACTAAACAGTCTTACGTTATTCTTCATAATCGCAGAGCGCATGTAACATCAGACCTACCAACCTACAAGAGATGAAATGAGGGAGAAAGTAATTTAGTAAAGATATCGTATTTAATAATATATTAATACTGCTCCTACTTCTGCTACTGTTATTACTGCTGCTACCAATAATAATAATAATAATAATAATAATAATAATAATAATAATAATAATAATAATAATAACAACAACAGTGGGGCTTAAACATAGCATTAAAGAGGAAAGTTATGCGATCACATGTAAATCCCGTGAACTGTCGTGTCAATGCGGGAGAACGGAAGTCGTGAGCTAATTTATTCCGGGTGACTCGCGCATTATGCATGAAAGTTGGTAGGTCTGTAATTTAACCGTTAACTGATGACTACAAACCTACAGCAGCGACCTGTCTCCAATACTGCTGGTCCTTTGACCCCAGACTAATACATACGCCTACTTACAGTATATCGTTTATAGGAAGCGATGAAGATATTTTACTATTTTATTGCCTGAATTTTTCAATTGAAAATAATTGACCCCTAAGTTTGGACTGTAATCATTTTGTAGTTACTTATTGTGAATACTGACTACAGTTGTGAACAATTTCGTGGAGAAATGAGGGCCAACCCAAGCGTTGTGAGGCTTTTTTGTGCCTAAGTCATTACTAGTCATTATCCTGTTTGTCGTGTTGGCATTTAAGAGTATTTATGTCGTTCCTAGCCTTTGACACTTCTCAGCCACTTGTGCTGGAGCTTTTTTCTGCCATCATCAAGCGTCTAATATTTACGTAGCATTCCACAGTTGTGACTGGCAGAAATCTGACAGTTTCAAGAATGTTTATTTCTGTAATTTTCTCAGCAGTGAGAAGAGCTTCAGTCAATCTGTTATGCCTCTTTCTTGAAGACATAGTGACACAATGGACGAGGTGGAGAAATGTTGACTTTGTGCTTATCGGGTTCGTTTCACATTTTTTCTGGTTCTGTAGATACATTATGAAAGTAATATTTACTACTGAGCCTTAGAAAACGATACGTATTCAACAAAATATGTTACTTTGGCACAGTGGCGGCTCGTGGCTGAAATTGAGTGTGTGCTACAATACAGGGAATTCACTTAAAAAAAAAAAAACGTTAAAATTTGGTTGACCTACTTATTAGTGAAATCCATGCTGCGCTCTTTATTACTGCAGAAGCTGTGAATTACTTTGGAGTTGAACCCCTCCATGTCGGCAACCAGCAACGAGAATTTTAAATTCTAATAGCATTCTGGTGCATTCAGGCCATCTGTCGTAGGTTGAAGGAGTAGAATAGGAGTACAGCATCTTTTAATTAAATTTTATTAAATACAGTACATATAAATAAGCTTCACTTTTGTTGACGTCGTACAAAATTTTGTCCAATATTCTTTTGAGAAGATTAACTCCGTACGTAGATGAAATTATTGGGGATCATCAGTGTGGTTTTAGGCGTAATAGATCGACTATTGATCAGATTTTTTGTATTCGACAGATAATGGAGAAAAAATGGGAGTATAAGGGTACAGTACATCAGTTATTCATAGATTTCAAAAAGGCTTATGACTCGGTTAAGAGGGAAGTATTATATGATATTCTTATTGAATTTGGTATTCCCAAGAAACTAGTTCGATTAATTAAAATGTGTCTCAGTGAAACATACAGCAGAGTCCGTATAGGTCAGGTTCTATCTGATGCTTTTCCAATTCACTGCGGGCTAAAGCAGGGAGATGCACTATCACCTTTACTTTTTAATTTCGCTCTAGAATATGCCATTAGGAAAGTTCAGGATAACAGGCAGAGTTTGGAATTGAACGGGTTACACCAGCTTCTTGTCTATGCAGATGACGTGAATATGTTAGGAGAAAATACACAAACGATTAGGGAAAACACGGAAATTTTACTTGAAGCAAGTAGAGCGATCGGCTTGGAAGTAAATGCCGAAAAGACAAAGTATATGATTATGTCTCGTGACCAGAATATTGTACGAAATGGAAATATAAAAATTGGAGATTTATCCTTCGAAGAGGTGGAAAAATTCAAATATCTTGGAGCAACAGTAACAAATATAAATGACACTCGGGAGGAAATTAAACGCAGAATAAATATGGCAAATGCGTGTTATTATTCGGTTGAGAAGCTCTTATCATCCAGTCTGCTGTCGAAAAATCTGAAAGTTAGAATTTATAAAACAGTTATATTACCAGTTCTTCTGTATGGTTGTGAAACTTGGACTCTCACTCTGAGAGAGGAACATAGGTTCAGGGTGTTTGAGAATAAGGTGCTAAGGAAAATATTTGGGGCTAAGCGGGATGAAGTTACAGGAGAATGGAGAAAGTTACACAACACAGAACTGCACGCATTGTATTCTTCACCTGACATAATTAGGAACATTAAATCCAGACGTTTGAGATGGGCAGGGCATGTAGCACGTATGGGCGAATCGAGAAATGCATATAGAGTGTTAGTTGGGAGACCGGAGGGAAAAAGACCTTTAGGGAGGCCGAGACGTAGATGGGAGGATAATATTAAAATGGATTTGAGGGAGGTGGGGTATGATGATAGAGACTGGATTAATCTTGCACAGGATAGGGACCGCTGGCGGGCTTATGTGAGGGCGGCAATGAACCTTCGGGTTCCTTAAAAGCCATTTGTAAGTAAGTAAGTATAAATAAGCTAATAATAAATGTTATAAACAATACGTTTCAGTTTTACAGGAAAGTTTAATAATTATATTCCCGACGCTGTTATTTCCGGCGTGACTCCGCCTCTTTGCTTACGTCTTAGAAAGTGAAGGCTCTATAAAGTCTAGGTAGGTAGTATCGTTCGCCATTTTTGTTCTTGCGTTGCCGAGCTACCATAAGAGGAATCTATTTGCCATCCCGTTAAACATTATTATGTCGTAGCTCCTATGATAATAAATTAAGCGCAATGTAATTCAGCAAGTAATTGAGCGGAAAATAACGTCTTAGTGTGCTTTCTGCGAACGCCAACGAAAGAGCTAAAATGGCGGGCGATTATATTAAGTATTTATCGAGCCTTAAGAAATGAATCAGCGAATCACAAGACGCACACGTTTAAATATAGCCGAATTGCAACGCGATTAGCTGCCGGAAATTAGAGCGGCGGGACTATAGCATAAAAATAAAATAGTGCTCTCTACATTCTGTGATCAGGACTTGTAAAATAGACACAGACTCGCAAATACACAGGTTGTAACTTTAATAATGGCAACTATTTATTTATTACGAATATACAAGTGATACATCTGTGAAACTTGTACAGTCCTTCAATGTAGTAACCAGGATTGTCTACAACTCGTTGCCAGCGATGTGGAAGTCGTAGTATCCCTGTAGCAGCTCCTGTGCTGTTGATGTTTCTGATGGACCGCCCTACTGCCTGCAGAATATCGGGAACAGTCCGGAATCGAACGTCACGAAGTGGTTCCTTCATCTTTGGAATTAAGTCATAATCACAGGGGCTTAAGTCCGGTGAATGTGGTGGATTTTTTTTAGTTGGTTATTTAACGACGCTGTATCAACTAATAGGTTATTTAGCGTCGATGAGATTGGTGATAGCGAGATGATATTTTGTGAGATGAGGCCGAGGATTCGCCATAGATTACCTTGCATTCACATTACGGTTGGGGAAAACCTCGGAAAAACCCAACCAGGTAACCAGCCCAAGCGGGAATCGAACCCGCGCCCGAACGCAACTTCAGACCGGCAGGCAAGCGCCTTAACCGAGTGAGCCACGCCGGTGGCCAATGTGGTGGATGGGAAAGCACTTCCCACCCCCATCGACGGTACAAATCAGTGTGCCGTGTACGCCCTTGAGTTATCCTGCGTTAGGCGATTCTTTAGAATACGAATATGCGATATTCCTATCTCCTGGGCTAACTCACGTACAGTCTGTCGTCGATCATTCATTCATTTATTTTATTCCATAGATCTTAGATGAGCAATGAAGCTTTAAGATGTGGAAAAAGGTAAAAGGTAAAGGTATCCCCGTAACATGCCATGAAGGCACTTGGGGGCATGGAGGTAGAGTCCCATGCTTCCATGACCTCGGCACTAGAATGAGGTGGTGTGGTCGGCACCACGCTCTGACCGCCTTTTGCCCCTGGGAAAGACCCGGTACTCAATTTTATAGGAGGCTGAGTGAACCTCGGAAAAACCTAACCAGGTAATCAAATCAAAGGGAGTAATCAAATCAAAAGGGTTGATGCCGAGGACTCGCCATAGACCATCCGGCTTCAGTCCCACGGCTGTCTAAGAGCGCGGAAACAGCTTGCACTTCCTCTTCACAAACACTCGGACGACCCTGCCGAGCCATGTTTTCCACGCGGTCACGTCCCTCGTTGAAGGCTCGAACCCACCTCGCCACAGTCCTGTATGGTAACGCCGTCTCTCCATATGCCTCAACAAGACCTCATGACATTGTCGTGCTGTACGACCACGGACAGATTAAATTTTCAGCCAAGATCGCTGTTCCTGCTTTGTAAACATGGCGAAACACAATCGCTTAGAGCTGTAACTAACAGGAGACTAACTTCAATTCTCCACAGAGCATGCGCTGTGAGTCGGACGGAAGAATCCTTTTAGGGGGGAGGAGGGCAGACATAGACTAACATGTGGTAAAAGTGACAACAATTAACTCTGTCTCGTTTCGCTTTTACAGCAGTGTTGCCACTATTAAAGTTACACCCCAAGTAATACAGTACTACTTCTCAGAGATGTGATGTCCGCGTAGTTTGTAGATTATAACCCATACATAAAAAAGGGAAAAACGCTAGAGGAGAAGGATTCGATCCGGTGCTGTGAATTGAACCTCGGCGTAGCTCAATGGTTAGAGCGCTTGGTACGTAGAACCAAGGACCCGGGTTCGATTCTCGGCGCCGGAGCGAATTTTTCTCCTCTAATATCAATTGTTACCATAACAGATGTAGTCGACCTGGTTGGCGAGTTGGTATAGTGTGCTTAAATGAGACAGACTCATGTCAGTAGATTTACTGGCATGTAAAAGAACTCCTTACTTACTTACTTACTTACTTACTTACTTACTTACTTACAAATGGCTTTTAAGGAACCCGAAGGTTCGTTGCCGCCCTCACATAAGCCCGCCATCGGTCCCTATCCTGTGCAAGATTAATCCAGTCTCTATTATCACAGCCCACCTCCCTCAAATCCATTTTAATATTATCCTCCCATCTACGTCTCGGCCTCCCTAAAGGTCTTTTTCCCTCCGGTCTCCCAACTAACACTCTATATGCATTTCTGGTTTCGCCCATACGTGCTACATGCCCTGCCCATCTCAAACGTCTGGATTTAATGTTCCTAATTATGTCAGGTGAAGAATACAATGCGTTGTGTAACTTTCTCCATTCTCCTGTAACTTCATCCCTCTTAGCCCCAAATATTTTCCTAAGCACCTTATTCTCAAACACCCTTAACCTATGTTCCTCTCTCAGAGTGAGAGTCCAAGTTTCACAACCATACAGAAGAACCGGTAATATAACTGTTTTATAAATTCTAACTTCCAGATTTTTGGACAGCAGACTGGATGATAAGAGCTTCTCAACCGAATAATAACACGCATTTGCCATATTTATTCTGCGTTTAATTTCCTCCCGAGTGTCATTTATATTTGTTACTGTTGCTCCAAGATATTTGAATTTTTCCACTCCTTCGAAGGATAAATCTCCAATTTTTATATTTCCATTTCGTACAATATTCTCGTCACGAGACATAATCTAAAAGAACTCCTGCGGGACAAAATTCCGGCACATCCGGCGACCCTGACATAATCTCTGCAGTTGCGAGCGTCGTTAAATGAAACAACATTTTTTTTAACATAACAGATGTATTCTGTAGGACCAAAAAATCAATCTTTACGTAGATCTCCTCTTCTACTAACAACGCCATATCAACAACAAATTTTATACACTTTATTCTTCTTTCTCCTACTATCACTCAGTATCTAAACTTTAATTTCACTAGTTAAAAATCTCCCGTTTCTTTTGCCCTTTCTGTAGCTCCAAAATTAGGCTATATAAAACGTCTGGAACTAAGTCTGGACTGTAAGAGGGGTGTGGTAGTGTTTCTCAGCGAAACCTTTGCAACTTATGCCTTGTTGATCTGGCAGTTGAGTATTGTGTTGGAGTAAAATCCTTCTTCTTGTCAAAAGGCCTCTTCGTTATTGTCTGTGTTGCGCTGTGCGTTCGTCATTTGTCCACGCCCCAGAGATAGTAATGGAACTCTATAATTGACAAAAAGAAATAAAAAGACAACGGACTTTTTCCTGCATTCCTTTACATCTTAAGCGTTTTAGGGCGAGGTGATCCGGTGTGTTTTTATTCCATACTAATCAGTAATCACTTTAACAGAATGCAGTTATCTGATTTCGATACAGCTCGTCCCTTGGAGACATAATACATAAATTAAGGAATAAATGCAGCGAAAAATAAGTAAATGGATTACGAAGGATACCAAATGGCTGGTCTCTAAATTGAGACGATTCAACAAGGCTCATGACAACAATCACCTCCTACATAATAGCCAAATTGGCTAGTCTCTTATATATGAGACAACTCATCCTGCCTAAGGTATTCCGTGGTTTTCCTAAGGCGTAAGACAAATGTCGGGATAAGCCCTATAAGAAATGGGCCACGGACCTATATGCCCTTCCCCATATATATTCCCCTTTTCTTGTAAACGACGTATGCCCTAGTTCAGAACCTATAAATTGTCTATTAAATGTACGAGGTCACTCAATTAGTCGCAATTTGAAAGGACAGGGAACCTCTCAAATTGCAGATTTAGATTTCACGGCGCTTCTTCCGACAGCCTTCACATGCCTTGTCATCGAACAACAGATGACAGCGTCTTGCCATCCTAACGGCAAACACCAGCCATCTCCTCCTCGCCCCGTTCCGCGATCCCCTCGCTTATGTGGTACCTAAGAGGTTACGTCCAATTTCGGCTTCCCCTTCAAAATTTTCTAGAGCTCCTTCAGTGGAGCAGCGTAACCCGGAGTGAGACTAGTGGCCAACAGGCTTGGAGCTCACATATTTAGTTTTGTACAGCCCCCAGCCCCTTGCAAGGACGAGTTTTGCGTACCTTTTAAATTTGTCCTCCCAATTCTCTTTCGATTTTTCGATTTTTTTTTTTCGATACTGAACATACATTAAGAGTAGCTTAGTAAGAACGCTTGTGGCTACCTGCCCTGTGGAACCTTCTTTTAAATCTCGACAGAGAAATGGAAAATTTACCTCGCAATAGTTGCCCGTGTGTTTATCCTCGTATGCTTTGTGTGACGCCGTCAAGGGAATGCCGGTGCTTGCAGCAGAACTAGAACACAACTTTCCACCCCAGAGACCCGAGGTCAAATCCTGGTGGAGCAGGACGGTTTAGGAACAGATTTCTTGCTCTTTCGCTTGCAGCAGCCAGACCAAAAGGGAATAAATAACAAAGTTTGAGTTTCACAGCTTTAGCAGGCTTATTTTAATGTTGAGAATTATATGCTCAAAATCCCTCAAATATGCAGGCAAATATGCACCTAAAATTCCAAAATATGCACTTATACAGGGTCAACCGTAAGAATGTCATTAATTTCAAGGGGTTATTCTTTGAGGTATTTCAAGCAAAAAAGTTTGATACAATTTTGCTTGCTTTTGCTTCCTTTTCGAGATAAAAATTTGTTTTATATGAGAGTATTTCGGGAAAGCTATTGAATTAATGCCCAATATGCTGAGTCAACTTAAGAGAGCAGTATTATGGTAATAAATGATTGAAAGAATTTTAGTTTTGTCCTTTAAATGTGCAGAAATTTGATCGGAATAAATATAACTTTTCGTTCTGCAAAGGAATTTTACAATGTTACATTTGGTTCGCATCAAATTTCTGTAGTTTACATTTAAAGGACAAAACTAAAATTCCTTCAATCATTTATTGTCATAATACACTACTCTCTTGAAATGACTGAGTATACCTATTGGGAATTCAATCAATGGCTTTCCCGAAACACGCTATGGAATGTTTCACATAAAAACAATTCTTATCTCAGAAAGGAAGAAAAACCGAGAAAAATTGTATTAAAGATTTTTGTTTCAAATATCTCAAAGGTTAAACCCCGGAAATTAATGACATTACTTACGGTTTACACTGTATATGCAATAAAAGCTTAAAATCCGAGAAATTTACCGTAATGTAGGATCCCACGAAAGAACTAAACACTATCCATTTAATGGGAAATATTAAAATTATTGAGCTTGAAGAAAAATAGTCGCTTGATCTTGTATACAGCGTAAATCGTAAGTTATGTCATTAATTTTAGGACCTTATTCTTTGTGATATTTAACACAAAATAGTTTCATAAAATTTTGTTCGTTTTTTGCTTCCTTTTCTAGACAAAAATTATTTTCATAGCGTGTTTTGGGAAAGCCATTGATTTGATTCCCAATACGCTCAGTCAATTTAAGAGAGCAGTGTATTACTTACTTACTTACTTACAAATGGTTTTTAAGGAACCCGAAGGTTCATTGCCGCCCTCACATAAGCCCGCCAGCGGTCCCTATCCTGTGCAAGATTAATCCAGTCTCTATCATCATACCCCACCTCCCTCAAATCCATTTTAATATTATCCTCCCATCTACGTCTCGGCCTCCCTAAAGGTCTTTTTCCCTCCGGTCTCCCAACTAACACTCTATATGCATTTCTGGATTCGCCCATACGTGCTACATGCCCTGCCCATCTCAAACGTCTGGATTTAATGTTCCTAATTATGTCAGGTGAAGAATACAATGCGTGCAGTTCTGTGTTGTGTAACTTTCTCCATTCTCCTGTAACTTCATCCCGCTTAGCCCCAAATATTTTCCTAAGCACCTTATTCTCAAACACCCTGAACCTATGTTCCTCTCTCAGAGTGAGAGTCCAAGTTTCACAACCATACAGAAGAACCGGTAATATAACTGTTTTATAAATTCTAACTTTCAGATTTTTGGACAGCAGACTGGATGATAAGAGCTTCTTAACCGAATAATAACACGCATTTCCCATATTTATTCTACGTTTAATTTCCTCCCGAGTGTCATTTATATTTGTTACTGTTGCTCCAAGATATTTGAATTTTTCCACCTCTTCGAAGGATAAATCTCCAATTTTTATATTTCCATTTCGTACAATATTCTGGTCACAAGACATAATCATATACTTTGTCTTTTCGGGATTTACTTCCAAACCGATCGCTCTACTTGCTTCAAGTAAAATGTTCGTGTTTTCCCTAATCGTTTGTGTATTTTCTCCTAACATATTCACGTCATCCGCATAGACAAGAAGCTGATGTAACCCGTTCAATTCCATACCCTGCCTGTTATCCTGAACTTTCCTAATGGCATATTCTAGCGCGAAGTTAAAAAGTAAAGGTGATAGTGCATCTCCCTGCTTTAGCCCGCAGTGAATTGGAAAAGCGTCAGATAGAAACTGACCTATACGGACTCTGCTGTATGTTTCACTGAGACACATTTTAATTAATCGAACTAGTTTCTTGGGAATACCAAATTCAATAAGAATATCATATAATACTTCCCTCTTAACTGAGTCATATGCCTTTTTGAAATCTATGAATAACTGATGTACTGTACCCTTATACTCCCATTTTTTCTCCATGATAAAAAATGATTGAAAGAATTTTAGTTTTGTTCTTTAAATGTGCAGAAATTTGATCCGAAAATGTAATATTTTAAAATTAATTTTTAGAACGAAAAGTTGCAACAAACAAGAGCAAATGAATCAAATTTTCGAAGCCATAAAACTCAACGCACTTTTCTCCTTAGGGGAGAGTTTCCTAATTTGTACCATTTTACACATTTAATTTTTTCTAATTTTTAACTGACAACTATTGAATCATTTCAATAGCGGCATCTTAATTCCTGGTATGTTGGGAGGAATTTCCTAAAAAGAAAAGTTTATTTGAAGTTAACATAAATTCATTAGGTTGAGTTTACTAAATGTCTGCAATGAGTACAAATTAGGCAACTGGTTTCATAAATTGTACCATTGGGTTCCTAAATTGTACCATATACATTTTGTGCACAAACAATTTTATTTATTTTCACTTGCAGTTAGTACAGAAGAATTTTTTTACTGATTGAAATTATGTGGCAGTCCATTTTTCTGAGCTATAACAAAAGCAAGTTTCCCAACATCTGTTGGCGTTAATCCAAACATCATTTCTTCAAACTTCAGAATGTGATTTTCAAGTTCATTTTCAATTTCTGCCGAAAATACTGTGGTTCTTCCAAACGATTTCACACCTCCATTAGCAACTACGTTTTTGTTTTTCGCATTCTTCCTATTGTAGGCTTAGGCACATTGTACATTCGGGCACATTCATTTATTCCACGATCGCCATTCGTATATGCAGCAACAGCAGGACTTAGTGCATCCTGTGACCATTTCCCGTATTGAAGCTTCTTTGCCATTTTGAAATTAATGCAAAATGCAATTATAATTTGTTACAGGGGAAGAAACTTAAAAACGCCAGAATATGAAATGTGGAAATTATTCGATTAAATTCTAAATGCATAATCTAGTGTGTTTAAGCTATGCTATTTTTATGTAAGGGTAACTTTTATTATTTGTAATGAAAGTCTGATAAGACTAATTTTAAATTCAGAATTGAATGTGTTTTATTTCCTAAAAATAAATATTACGGTATTATATTCATATTGAAATGATTAGAAGTAAATAAATTATAATTGCTGATTTAAATTAGGCCTAGGTATGTTTTTTTTTCATACGCCACTGTAATTTCATACATTTATAATGAAAATTCCCTATATCGTACTGGTACATTATAGGCAACTGAATCCGGTACAAAATACACAACCTCGCAATGTTTTCTTTGTTAAATTCTTGCTGCTTAACGGTTTCTAACAGAAGTCTGTAACTTAATGACAATTACAATATATAAATGTAGTTTCAAATAATATATAGCATTGTGGATTTTCACTTACCTTTCGGAAGTAATTGTTGTAGCCATGTAGCGCAAAAACTAGATTGAAACTACCTAAAACAAGTTTTTTTCAATTCACGTCTGCACAACATAACCCACAGGCTTCGCCTCTCATAAAATGGCATGTTTACAGATGTAGTTCGCAATGTTTGACATATATGACAACACTTATCAAAGAACTAATTTTCAAGACGGTGGTACAATTTAGGCAACGGTACAAATTACGCAACTCTCCCCTATATCACGTTATTGACTGTAACAATTAAAATCGATTGATAGGTAACCATGGCAACCTTGAAGGAAAAAAAACTTGGACATTTATTTTTTCATTTAGCTACTGTTTTACGTGTTCCATTGCAATTATGTTCTCACAGTGTAGTTAAGAAGTTTTCTTATGCTTTATGAACACGTGATATCATCTGGACGGTGTAGTCATGGTGACAGATTGCCTGTTTAGATAATGTGTAACAGTTGCCATTTTCCTTGAAGTGAGAGTTGATACGATTACACAATCCTTTGTTTTAAGGATGGGTTTCAAGGTTAAGGAAGACAACTATAATAAAGGAAGTTGCATAATTTTTCCGTGCAAAACCATCGAGTAGTGAGAAATTCTTAACAACTCTGTTACGCATTTGCACCAAGTCTGCAACGTACAGCACGAAGAGGAAAAAAATACCACAATAAAAATCTTTTTTGACCTTGACCTTCATGTAACACAATCTTTTTTTTTTAACATTTATATTACCTATGTGATTTTCATTATGTAAGTTTATACACCACGGCATTCAATAAGTAATGGCAACAGTGTTGCAAATCAGCGCTCCTAGTGGTGAGCATCGGAATCTTTTAGTACGTAATAGAGGAGCGATTGTTGCGTAAATGTGAAATATTAAAAGCCTTCAAGTAACCATATTTTGTGAATACAAGGATTGTTTCTGATTTGTAGTAGTAGTAGTAGCAGTACAGTAGTATTTATTTATTTATTTATTTATTTATTTATTTATTTATTTATTTATTTATTTATTTATTTAACCTGGTAGAGATAAAGCCGTCAGGCCTTCTCTGCCCCTCTACCAGGGTATTACAACTATAATATGAAGAATAAAATTACAATTAACATTAAATTTACAATTACAATTACAATAAAAATTAAAGTACGACAAGATTACCTGATTAATGAAAGCTAGACATTTTATCATAGAAGTTAAGAACAAAGAATATTTTTGTATTTACTGAATTACAAATTAAACCTACAATAACAAAAATCTATAGTACCGGTAATGAAATTACAGGATATTGAAATATTTTGTGATAGATTAAGAGAACTATTTACAAGAAACCATGTCTGAACGAGTCTCAATTACTGACCAAGTGCCTAGTAAGTTTGCGTTTGAATTCAATTTTATTTCGACAGTCCCTGATGCTAGTAGGTAACGAATTCCAGAGTCTTGGCAGGGCTATTGTGAAAGAGGAAGAGTATGAGGAGGTGCGATGGGATGGTATTGTTAGTATTGTTTCATGGCGAGAGCGTGTGTTCAGATTGTGGTGGGAAGAAAGGTAAGTGAAGCGAGACGACAGGTACGAAGGAATAGAAGAGTTCAAGATTTCGAAGAGAAGGAGAAGTGAATGTAAATTTCTTTTCTTATCTAGTTTAAGCCAACCTATTGCTTCCAGGGATGGGGTAATATGATCATATTTACGAACATTGCTTACAAAACGTACACACAAATTATGAGCACGTTGAAGTTTCGTTTTGTTGTCGCTGGAAAGGTCAGTCAGTAAAATGTCAGCATAGTCAAAATAGGGAAATACAAGCGTCTGCACAAGGGACTTTTTTAAGCAAGAGGGAAGATGAACATTTATCCTTTTTAGCACATGGATAATAGAATATACTTTTCTGCAGGTTTCTGTGATTTGCATGTCCCAGTTGAGATTATTATCCATGTGAATGCCAAGATTTTTTACCGAAGAACTGAAAGGGATATGCACTGTACTTATTTTAACGGGGAAAATGTCGAGGTGCTTTACAGCGTCGGTTTGCCGTTTGTGTTCTAATATAATTTGTATCAAGTACAAAAATATAAGTTGCAAGAGGAAAAAAATGCAACCCAGTGTTTTACGGCATTACAAGAAACTTGTGGGAGAGAAGTCCTACCATACTGAGCTATTGCAAGACGGGTGAAGACGAGGCATTCGCTTTCATTCAAGAGTTTACGTCCAGTGAGCTTTAGATTGATCAGTGAAATAGAGATGTCCAGAAATGATGCTGCAAATGATGTCCGCCATCTTACAAGGATTTGCCAACGTATTGCTGACATGCTAGGTAACTATATTTGAACTATGTAATGCCAAAAGTAACAAAAATTAATTTAGTGTGAAACAGCAACCATGTTGCCCTTACTTTTCGAATGCCCTAGTATTTTTAAAACTATATTATATTTCAAGTCCACACCTGTGACGTCTGGCCACGAAACCAGGTGGCTCGGGTTCGAATCCCGGTCGGGGCAAGTTACCTGGTAGAGGTTTTTTCCCAATACGAGCAAATTCTGGGTAACTTTCGGTGCTGGACCCAGGACTCATTTCACCGGCATTATCACCTTCATTTCATTCAGACGCTGAATAACCTAGATGTTGATACAGCGTCGTAAAATGACCCAATAAAATAAACAATAAAAGTATTTCAACACGTGACAAAAACCACATGGTAAGTGGAATATGAAATGAAGAGTCGATTGCAAGAATGATGGATGTCACTTTCTTGTCAAAAATGAACCAAGACTGTCAATGCATAGCTTAAGACATATAGAATGTACATAGAGAGTTATATGGTATTAACACTGATAGTCATTGTCCAGTAATGATCGGAAAATCACAGTTAAGCTTTGAGCGCTAAGCATTTCAAACTTTCAATTGCTTCTCCTGCAAAATGAATTCCAATGACATCCATCATTCTTGCAGTGGACTCTTCAAATGAAAGTAGGTTTTTTCAATTCTTGACACAGAAATCAAAATGGAGGTCCTCTACTTTTTCTAGTTTCATAAATGATCTTGCCCCCCCCCCAATAAAAGGTGCAGGTCATCCCATATTATTTGCAGATGACACAAGTATAGTAATTACAGCCAATAACTCCAACACATTCCAATCTTCAACATAGGCAATTTTCTTCAAAATATGTGATTGGTTCTTAGCCAATAAATTAATATTAAATTGTAACAAAACTAACATAATCCAATTTAAATCCTGCCCAAATTCAACCTCGCAAATTTCAAGGGCAAAAATTAACAACAGGTCCCTAATAGAAACAACAACCAAATTTCTTGGCTTACAAATCGATAATATATTAAATTGGAAAAAACTTATTAAAGAAATTACCCCCAAACTAAATTCAGCACGTTTTACTATTAGATCTACTGCGACCGGAAGGAAAAAGGTCTTAAGTAAAAATTTTATACTTTTCAGGAATGCAGTAGAAAGATTGAAATTTGTGTCAATTATAGAGCTTTTAAATTAAGAGGTTTTTCCTGGATATTATTTGTTTATATTTCTTCTAAAATAGATAATGTTGCTCATTTAACAATTTTCTTGATTATTTCCAAAAATAGCCGCACTTAAGCCCTTTTAAGACTAGAAGCCAAACTGAGTAGAAGGGACGATTAAACATAAGACCTTTTTCATGTCAAAATAAATGAGAAATGTAAATTATTAGGAATGCAAAATGGGTCTTAAACAATTATAGGACTGTTTACCCTGGTGTTTAAAGTTTTAAAAGGAAGGGGCATCGGTATGTGATAAAATGGGTAAAATACAAGTTAGACTTTTTTAATAGGGAAGCATGGAAAGTAAACATGTGGTGGTTTGCAAGGAAGAAAGTATTAAATATTCTTAAGTCCTTTATTCTGTGTGTGCTGGATTCAAAAAGTACCTAGGACATTTGGTAATGCTCTATAAATCTAGTCAGGAGTCTTATTTGACTTTAGCCGTATTACCAGATTGTAAAGAATTGTTTCCGCTTTCAGAATACATAAAAATCTCATTTTCAAAAAAAAAAAAAAAAATTGACTTAAGACCTTTTTCCTCTCGGCCACAGGCATATATAAAAAACTTAAAAACAATATAGGCCTACTTTGTATACTTTCACTCAGTATTGAGTTTTGGAATAATATTCTGTGAGATAGTAACAGTATATGATATATAGGCCTAGTCGACCTAGGTAGCGTAGTCGGTATGGCACTGGCCTTCTGTGCTCGAGGTTGCGGGTTCGATCCCGGCCTAGGTACCAAGTACTACATGTGGGAAATAAGTTTGCAGCACAAATACTGAATTCATGTAGGCCTACAAAAACAATTAAAAACAAGAGGCACTTTTAAAATTTAAGTAACTTTCGCTATCAAGCAATAGTAATATGCGTTACAAGAGCGGTATGTTGAAGTTTTCATGTTCGAGGAAAAGTTTGAAAAAGCGAAACGTAGTTGAGCTTTTTTAATTTCCGAGAATTGAAAGAAAACATACCGCTCGTGTATCGTGCATTATTTTGTGCGAAGATCGTTTATTACATACCTGAAAGAGGAATTTCTAATTAGTTGCAATGAAATCTCCATCTTGGTTTCTGTTCAATGACGGCAAATTTGCAAAACAAAAATATCTGTCTTCAACATTGTTGCTTTAAAATGTTTTCTGTGTTTACTATACTCCAGCAGGCCGTGATATACGTGTCTTTTTTCCCCCCGAGTCTATGATGAGTCTGGAATCCTGTTGATTTTTTCACGGCTTCCTTAATGTTACATGCATCAGGAATGCATTAACTTTAGTGGAGTTGTAGAGTTTACTTAATTTTTGCAAATATTTAAAAACAATAATTAACAGTGCAATTTAGGTGAAATTGCAGTGGTAAGTTTCCAATTTATAGTTATTACTATATTGAACGTCTCTAAAAATAATATGTTAAAAGCCTAAAGCAGTGAAATCAATGTCACTTAAGCGGTAAGAAGAGGGAAATTGTTATATATGTTAGGTTGGGAATACTGAATGTGGAATTTTACACTTACCGCGGATTGGTTTTGTGCGGTAACCAAGCAAATACGCACGATCTCGTACAGTAGTAATATGCGTTACAAGAGCGGTATGTTGATGTTTTCATGTTCGAGGAAAAGATTGAAAAAGCGAAACGTATTTGAGCTTTTTTAATATCCGAGAACATGAAAACAAACATACCGCTCGTGTATCGTACATTATTTTGTGAGAAGATCGTTTATTACATACCTGAAAGAGGAATTTCTAATTAGTTGTAATGAAATCTCCATCTTGGTTTCTGTTTAATGACGGCAACTTTTAAAAGCTAAAATATCTATCTTCAACATTGTTGCTATAAAATGTTTTCTGTGTTTACTATATTCCAGTAGGCCGTGATACACGTTTGTCTTTTTTTTCCACCAGTCTATAAATGCGAACTTAAAACAAACGGTAAGGTTATGTAATTATTTATTTTTCATTTTAATATTTTAACAATATTATTTATATAACATATTGCAGTAATAACATCGGCATATGGAATCTTGTTGATTTTTTCACGGCTTCCTTAATGTTACTTGCATCACGAATGCAGTAACTTTAGTGGAGTTGTAGAGTTTACTTAATTTTTGCAAATATTTAAAAACAATAATTAACATTGCAATTTAGGTGAAATTGCAGTGGTAAGTTTCCAATTTATAATTATTACTATGTTAACCGTCTCTAAAAATAATATGTTAAAAGCCTAAAGCAGTAAAATGAATGTCGCGCTTAAGCGGTAAGAAGAGGGAAATTGTTATGTGTGTTACGTTGGGAATACTGAATGTGGTATTTCACACTTACCGCGCATTGGTTCTGTGCGGAAAACAAGCAAATACGAACGATCTCGCACACAAGTAAATTATGCACAGATGTTATAGGTTTATGGGCAACGGAATGTCATAGCAACAGATAACAAAACACTCGCGCGTTCTAATTTTTCTGTCCGATGGGTATTCAGCACTGCTAGGACGCTGGCTGTACTGTAGAAACAAGCACGCATATTGGAGTTTGATGACGACAGTAGAGCGTAACGGTCGGCAGACAGCCTTGGCCCTCGACGGCCATAACATTTCAATTGGTGCGCACATCAATTAGCATCCGACCCACATCTGCAGCCAGGTATTAGCGGAAAGCGTCGCTTTTGTTAATTCTCAATTACACTGACCTAATTCATTTTCCGTTCATAGCGTAATCTCGCATTTATTGTGCGCTGTAAACCTTATTTGAACAGGAAATAGCGCTTCCGGGTCGCCATTTCTCATGCCGTAAAATCAACGTGATGGAATTCCGATAAAAGTGACATTAACGACGTCTGTCGTTAAATGACACATAAAGTCTCATGAAACATTTTACGCACCGATTTAATCAAAGGTTAACGTTTATATTCGACCTACGTCACTCGTGGTACTATGGGAACAGAAATATAAGACGATTTTTGTAGTTTTCCACGCTGTCCGTCCTGCTTTCGCTAATGTGCTTCGAAACTATTATATTATATTCATCCTGCCCTCAAGAAAGAGTCTCCTAATTTGAGACAATTCCCTGTGGATTTTCCGTGATTTTTCCAAGGCGCTAAGACAAATGCCGGGACGAGGCCTAAAATAAATTGACCACAGATCTAATATCCTCCTCCCCTTAAAGGTCAGATCACTTCCTTCCTATGCACTATGCGCAGGAACTATGCCATCAAGACATTAAATAACGCTCCGTTTATTAATGTTCTGTTTATCAGAATGACTATTGTGGTACATTTTTTAAAAGGTTTTGACGAGCTTAATTGAAATTCTGAATAACAAATAAATAAATAAATAAATAAATAAAGAAATAAATAAATAAAGAAATAAGTAAAGAAATAAATAAAGAAATAAATAAAGAAATAAAGAAATAAAGAAATAAATAAAGAAATAAAGAAATAAGTAAAGAAATAAATAAATAAATAAATAAATAAATAAATAAATAAATAAATAAATAAAGAAATAAAGAAATAAGTAAAGAAATAAAGAAATAAATAAATAAATAAAGAAATAAATAAAGAAATAAATAAAGAAATAAATAAAGAAATAAAGAAATAAGTAAAGAAATAAGTAAAGAAATAAAGAAATAAATAAAGAAATAACTAAAGAAATAAATAAAGAAATAAAGAAATAAATAAAGAAATAAAGAAATAAAGAAATAAATAAAGAAATAAATAAAGAAATAAGTAAAGAAATAAAGAAATAAGTAAAGAAATAAGTAAAGAAATAAAGAAATAAATAAAGAAATAAGTAAAGAAATAAAGAAATAAATAAAGAAATAAATAAAGAAATAAAGAAATAAATAAAGAAATAAAGAAATAAAGAAAGAAATAAAGAAAGAAATAAAGAAATAAATAAAGAAATAAGTAAAGAAATAAAGAAATAAATAAAGAAATAAATAAAGAAATAAAGAAAGAAATAAAGAAATAAATAAAGAAATAAGTAAAGAAATAAAGAAATAAATAAAGAAATAAAGAAATAAATAAAGAAATAAAGAAATAATGAAATAAATAAACAAATAAAGAAAGAAATAAAAAAAATAAATAAAGAAATAAAGAAATAAATAAAGAAATAAAGAAAGAAATAAAGAAATAAAGAAATAAATAAAGAAATAAAGAAAGAAATAAAGAAATAAATAAAGAAACAAAGAAATAAATAAATAAATAAATAAATAAATAAATAAATAAATAAATAAATAAAAATGAAAACGAACGAACAAACAAACACATACATAAATAAATACATAAATGCAAAAATAAATAAAGCATTATTATTATTATTGTTATTATTATTATTATTATTATTATTATTATTATTATTATTATTTATTTTACTGGCAGAGTTAAGGCCATATACACTCTACCAGAATACTAACATATTACAGAAAATAATATCATAACAAAATCGACACTAAACAATATGAAAATAATACCATAATAGAAAAAAGAAAGTAAAATACAGATCTAAAGATTGGAATATAATAAAAGCAACTCAGTTAGTACAAATAGTTAGTAGAGAAAACGTAAGGAAGAATACAACAAATGGAATATAATAAAATAATAATAAAAAAGAAGAAAAATATACGAAAATTAAATGAAATCCACAATAAAAAGAATATTATAATAAATTCATCTGGTGACCAAGATAACAGAAACAGGGTAAATGAAGGAAATTAAATATAATTTGCAAAACTATCGCAGAGAAAATGGCTTATAAGTGAAAGGAATCTGAATTGGAAAGGTAGAACTTTAGTTTATTTCTGAAACTAGATACTGTCCGACAGTCTCTGACATGTGTCACTTAAAAAAATGCTTTATTTAACGACGCTCGCAATTGCCGAGGTTATATCAGCGACGCCGACGTGCCGGAATTTTGTCCGCAGGCGTTCTTCTACATGCCAGTAAATCTACTGACATGAGCCTGTTGCATTTATGCACACTTCAATGCCATCGACCTGCACCGGGTTCGAACTCGCAACCTCGAGCACAGAAGGCCAGCGCTATGCCGATTACGCAACCCAGGTCGACTAGTATATAAAATAAGAATGTTAATGCTCGTATTTCGTTAATAAATAACGCTATAAGGTTGCTTTCCCATCAGTATTATTTCCCCCTTTTAGTTGTACGCCTTTTCTATGACACAATTTTGCATTTGGAGCTTGTGTACAAAGTTATTTAGGATGTTCAAGATAAATAGGACATCCTGTATATATATTTTTTTCTGATTTAAAAAAGCGGCGAATTTAATTAATTAAAAGAGAAAAATATATTTTTTTTAGTTGTTTCAGTTTTCAATAATCTCTTGATGATGATGATGATTATTATTATTATTTTATTATTATTATTTTATTATTATTATTTTATTATTATTATTTTATTATTATTATTATTATTATTATTATTATTATTATTATTATTATTATTATTATTAATCCGTGTGTGTCAGTCTTGGAAATTTTTCTTTCTTTCTTTACCTTAATTTAACCTCTGCCTTTTAGGTTCGTTTATACGTCCCACGCCACCCGGGCCTTACAGGGCCGCGACCTGTCGGGAGAGGAATTAATCTATGGATCACATACATACTTTTTTGACCACACAAGGACATGGAGTGCCTCCCCGGATGAGGGATCAGCTCTATGCCAGGGCCACCTCCGATACAACACAAACATTTAAGACATTACATAGCATAATAAATTTCATCAGTGCTATGAGGTTAAGTTGGTTTGGCCGTGTTAAAAGAATGGAAGACCAGAGGCTAGTGAAAGGCATGTATAAATGCAAACCCCTGGGACCTAGAGCAGCGATAGACCGAAAAGCCGCTGGGAAGATGATATTGTGAATGATTTGAGGAAGCTAAGAATCACGGATTGGATAATGGTCGTACAGAATAGAAGTTCCTGGAAAAACATTGTTGGGAAGGCCAAAACATTCAATTTTGAAGTTGTAGTGCAAGAAGAAGAAGAAGAAGAAGAAGAAGAAGAAGAAGAAATTACACAGCATTCACTCACACATATGAAAGGATTAAGGGAAGGATCGCCGTCCACGGCCGGACATTCAAGAGGTACAATCCCGGCATTTGCCTGGAAATAACTGAGGAAACCATGAAAAACCTCAGTTAGGATTGCCGGCCCTGGGATCGAACCCGGACCTCCCGAATGCAAAGTCAGGCCTCTACCACTCCGCTAGCTCGCTTGGTAGTCTTGGAAATACAGGAACATTAACAGAAAACTGCACTTGCCTAAGGCAGAGAATACTGTACTGTTACGTGATAGAAAGAAGTTTGAAAAAGAGTACTCTAAACTAAATGATTGTCTTTCTTTAGCCTTAGCTTTGTAACTCTAGAAAAATCGTTGGCTCAGAGTGATGGAAATGGTTCTTCGGCACAGGAGAGCCCGGATCATTTATCTGTTGGAACTAAACAAAAACTGATCATTATTTTGGGGAAAGCGACTTTATCCATTTCTGTATCGGAGAGAAAGAGCTCTCATTATATGCCTCGACACAAGCAGTGATAGAAAATTCCTCACGCAAGGAGACTTACAAATGCTAAGGGATTTCAAATGAGCGACGTTGCCCGCTCCCTATTTCCTGGTTCTTAATCCAGTCCCATTTCCTTGTGGAACACTTCTCATTTCCTTCAGAATTCCAAGCACAAGATGAGTAATACAGTCACGAGTTGATAAAAATACTACCCTCGGGTGTTAAATATACTTTTGTTACAATGAATACCTATGAAAACAGGTCACGAGTTCATATCCAGTCGACTAAAAGATTCCGAAACATAGTTTTGCCATGCTGCAAGTTTTTGAACGTAATGCTACTAACATTAATGTCTCAAAATACTCTTAATTCGGACCTGCAGAACTATAGCTCCTCAGAGCGACTACTTTACTTTCCTTTCTTATCCCACCCAACTTTTCTACCAGTGCGGTCATGGCGTTCTAGTGACGGTTGGCTGCATCAACATTCATTCTCACGGCGGCAGGTATACAATAAGCTATCAAGAATTACAAATGAAGAGATAATAAAATCCTTAGGAACATACCTTTAGAAAGCAAGAGAAAAATGAAAAAAAAATTAAAAGATATGTAAAATAAATTTAAAAATGTATGTGTGCATATAATGTAAGAAGGTCTACCTATGTATATATCGTCCTATTACTAGTAAAACCGATTAAGTCCACTTTTGTGTAAAATATGTTAAGTACAGTCCCCGACTTGGCTTTCCGTGCTCTGTATTCTACTAAAATGAAGCAAGTCCGAAATGTCGCATGCAGGTAACAAACCAATTACTTTATTTGAAGAATTTATTATGATTTTTCGTGCATTAATAAAGTTTTAGTTCCTGTTTTTACAAAACTTGTATTACTGGTCTTAACTGGTTTTACTAGTAGGGTAAACATTGATAATTTCGTGGCAGTGGTTATTTCGTGATACTTTTTCTTTGCTCTTTTGTGAACTAACCAATGGTGTTACGAGATCCAAATTTCCGCCAAGGGATTGCATAATATGTTGTCCAGTTTCCAGAAACATACAGCTAAGCTTAGTGTGACTATTGTAGTTGCTTCAGTGAGCTTTTATGTTTGGAGAGAGCAAGTTTGCGTCGACTTCTCAGGCGAACAATTTTGTGGATGTTTGTAATTACATTACAGGCTTATTACCAAAGGTAAGCATATGATTTTGGTACAAAGATTTATTGTATCTTCATGAAATTTTAGGAAATGTTTTTGGAATTTTAGATACATCTGTAGTCGCCATATAGGCTTAGCTTTAATGATAGAAATCTTAGCTGTTTGAGGCGAAATTTTGTTGATCATTAAGCGTTACATTTTATACTATTTTAAAAATTGTATTACAATAGGAATTTTAGAAATCTTAAGACAAGATGTGATAACAAAAAAGAAAACGGAGACGCAATGGGTTCAGTGTAGCTTCTGTTTGATTTGTTATCATGCTAAGTGTCAATGATAAGTGCTAGATGACTTTCTTGCAAGAATTGTGACAGAAGATGGAACATGGCTCCACCATTTTGGACCGGAGACAGAGGCAGACAATGGAGTGGCATCATGCAAATTCACCAAAGAAATAGAAATTCAAAAGTGCACCTTCGGCAGGAAACGTTATGGCTACTGTGTTTTTCGATTCAGAAGGACTCTTGCTTGTGGACATCATGCCACACGGAACCACCATTAATTCTGACGGGTTTGTTGCAAATCTCAAGAAACTTCTAGTTCGACTGAGTCGTGTTCGACGACATCGGGAGAAGCAGGATGTTCTGCTATTGCACGACAACGCACAGCCATATATCAGTCACAAGACCACAGACCAGATCAGAAAATTCGGATAGACAACACTGAAACAACCGCCTTACAGTCCTGAACTGGCACCGTGCGATTACCATCTCTTTGTTAAACTGAAGGATCCCTTCTCGGAACGAGGTTAGAAGATGACTCCCTTGTGCACGCTACTAAAGAGTGGCTCAGATATGTTGGTCCAGACTTTTACCGTGCTGGTCTACAGGCCCTCGTTCCCAGGTTACGTAAGGCAGTTGAAAGGGACAGGGATTATGTGGAAAAGTGACATTTTGTTCCTTAAGGATGCATCTACATTCTGTGAAAATAGCAAAGCTGTAGGATAAAAATATAATTTTTAAACAAATGTTATGCATTACTTTTGGAGTTACCCTAGTAATATAGGCTATAGTAAAGTCCGTAATAAAAGTGTTCACCCTTTCAGGGCAAAGAAGATCCCTTTTCAACTTCAATTTTTACTTTAATTTCATTCTTATTATGTGTTGATATGTATTTCTATGTTTTCTTGCTATGAATATTAGACGGAATTACTATGTTTGAAGTCTTGTAACAATAAATGAGAATTTAATTTGACTTTAATGAATTTTTCCACAATTCTTCTACCTCTCACGAAATTATCAATGCAATATCACGAAATTACCAAGGTTATCACGAAATAACCAACCTTTCAGCTTAAGTTGTAAAAGTGGTTTTGGCACATATTCAAGAACGTATCCAATCTTTTATGTCTCCAGATTTGTACAGTAAGTTATCGTCTTTTAGATGAAAAATCGGAATACGGATATATTTACACATTTGCATTTTAAATTAGTTTCCATGAAATTATCACGAAATTACCAATGTTTACCCTAATAGGACGATAAATAAATTGTACGTTGATAAGTGAGTGATAGCTATATGACCGGATGTCAATGCTGTCATTCAACATTGTAACGCACTCCAGCCAAATAAATAAATATATAAGTAAATAAATAGATAAATTGATAAATAAATAGATAAATAATTAAATATATACACAATACATGTACTGCAGTTTAAAGAGAACTGGAACATGGCAAAATCTAAACCCGTGAAGAAATACTACTACTAAAGGAAATGAGAATAGGCTATGATTATTTTGTTGTTGAAGACGAAAGAATTGCTTGTTTACTGCGTCCCATCCAATTTATTTCTACTCGTCATTTCAATATTAAACCACATTTCAACAAAGCCTATATTAAGAATTATGGAATGCACAAACTTTCGGGTAAGTTCATTATTACGAACTGTATACTGATTATTTATTTATATACTGTTAAATTAAGGACGTCACTCGTTGTGTTCATTTTGAATTGAAATTAATAGTGACTTTCAAGGTTCATTACTTAAATTCTACAAATTTACGTTTCCGTAGGTGATGATAGGAGGAAAGTTTTCGAAAATCTATAGCAGGTTAGGTGCAAAGAAATCTCAAAGAAACTACCGACAGGAAATCTAGCATAATTGTAAATCTTGAAATGAGATAACGCATTATAAAAACAATGAATTTATTACAATCCTTTTTGATAATTACATGCCGCCACTTAAATTTAAACGAGTAGAGCAGGCATGTCAATTGATGCCCGTAGGAGCAAGCGCGCACTTTAGAGCCCAGGAGAGCCTGAGCGCTTTACAGCGGAAAGGAAAGAGAGAGACGAAAGAGGTAGTATATGCTGCTTGGTCGAGCTATATTCAGGTATGGCCAGCACTGATTCAATAGATAAAGGCAAGAAATTAATCAGTTTACAACCATTATAATCTTGGAATTACAGTACATCTTATGTTTTGAAAATAATGTCTTTAAGATGTCCTCTATTGGCGTCAATGCATTGTTCCAATCTTCCCTGCACACCGGCCATTACTCGCCGCAATGTTTCAGGTGTAACATCAGCAATTTCTTCACGAATCGCTGTTTTAAGGTCCTCGATGTCATGAAGGATACGACCGTAGACCTTACTCTTAAGATAGACCCACAAAAAGAAGTCTGGTGCAGTGAGATCAGGGCAAACAGAGGGCCACTGAATGTCACCTAACCTGGAGATAAGTCGCCCAGGGAAAGCAGCACGAAATGTGTTCATTGGAACACGTGCTGTATGGAATGTGGCTCCATCCTGTTGAAACCACAGGCGCTGAATGTTCCAGTTACGCCGCACGGAACGATACGGACTTCTCTGCAGAGCCGTTCTCACACGTTCGACATTATCAGGAGTCCGCGCCGTTTTCTGACGAACTCGAGCTTTGTTTTGAACCGATCCCGTTTCACGCCACTGACGCACCCACACACTGATTATTTTTCGTGATGGTGCAACTCCGCGTTGATTATCACCAAAAATCCGCCTAAACTCGCGCTGGACAGCAACAATTGACTTGGTTGAAACAAACTGTTCAACACAGAAAATGCGCTGTTGCACCGGCCAACGTTCCATGGTTAACTAAAGGTTTTGCTACACCGAATCCCTGTGTTGGGATGTGGCTGACTAAATCCAAGGCTTTGCTACACCGAATCCCTGTGTTTGCAAACATGTTTTACCAACAATGTGAACAGAATCGCCAACTTAAAATGGGAAACGTTAAATGCCGCACCCTGTATAAGTGCATTATAAGAATGTAAGTTTTAATTTTAATGCTCATTTTTCACAAGTTTGATTTTTTTATTGAAAAGAAATATTTTCTCAACTTTTCTTATAGAAAGATAGTGTATTGAAAATTTTGAAAATATTCGCATGGGAATTGTTTGTAAGGAAATGAATTAACAAAGCAACTACAGTTACATCATAAGCAGAAGATGCGTGCCCATGTGTTGTAAAAATGTCAGCTTTATAGCTTCAGCAGATTTCGAGAAAATAGTTTAATATTCTGATGATAGAAAGTTGCTCACAATTAATATCACCTTAAAAGCATAATGCGATAAGAGTTTTGTTATGTAATATTAGTTACACTTAAAACAGATATAGTACCTAAGTAACTTTGCTTTGTACTGTAATATTGTTTTGATTAGTTTATTGATTACTTTTGTAAGGCTAAAGATACCATCAACATCAATTCCAACTTATTATGTCATACTCAATCTCTTTCTTTGGAATATCACTTTCTTTATGAATGATGTGTTTCATCCACTTAATACAGTATAATATTATACTACTATGGAATTTAAGTGAATATTCCTTCTTAACTCTCTATTATGTTATTAAGATTTAAAACACAAGTGCAATATTGAGAAATCAGTGTTAGTACTTCTGTTTTACAGACAATATAGATAATAGGCCTATCAAACAGAAAGCAGCCATATAAAAATAACGACATAAAATTTCACGTTTCGTTTGAAGCTTGTGCACCACTGTTTTCTTAAACCATCAGGCTGCTTATTCATATACACAACCCTTCCTCTTTCCATACTTAGCGCTTGCTGCCCGCGCACGACGTCAAGGTCAGAAAAATGCGCTTGCTTTGACATCACTGGAGTAGAGTATGAAGACAGAAATGAAAAGAAATATCAAACTTTTTATTAAATCCCAAACATCCTTATAATCCCTACCATGCTCACAATAACAATCACCAGGGAACGGATTTATATGGACTAAAAATATATGAAATATGTAAATATATATGTAGTTATTTTTACCAAAATATGGAATTAAATATGGATTTTTACCAAAATATGGAATTAAATATGGACTTAAAATTATAAAAAAATGACTATGTACGTTAAATATTGGTACATTTTAATCAAACTAAACAAAAAATATAATGGACGTACCTTATCTTCCAATGTAGTTTCAACAAAACACAATTTTTATT
Organism: Periplaneta americana; assembly: GCF_040183065.1. NCBI lineage: Eukaryota > Metazoa > Arthropoda > Insecta > Blattodea > Blattidae > Periplaneta > Periplaneta americana. The sequence continues at coordinate 29,881,964 of NC_091124.1, read as the reverse complement.
GTCTGTTACCATAACAATAGGTTACAAACATTTCTTTCAAGTGCTGAAAAGTGAATCTTCTTCTATTGTCTCTGAGGATAGATTTATACTGACTAAAAGAGCGTTCGACGTCACAAGAAGTAACTGGTACATAATTCAATTTCACAATGTCTGCTGGGGATAAGTCCAAGTTAATCTTCACTGTTGATTCACCACTCATCACAGCAACAACCTTTTGTAGTTCTTCATATCCAGGGTTTTTTGAAAGTACAGTGTCCACCTTAGCTCTTACTGCATCTGCAACTTTACCTCTACCACGATTCAGTTGTTCCACAGTACTATTTATAATTTCAAAACTTTCAGATAGTGAAAGGTGCCTATTTTGGAGACTTTTGAGCGTTTTTATGATGCATGAAAATGTATGCTGAATGTGAGCTAAGTCATTCTTCACACTTATGTCACAGGTAACTGTTTTCGCAGTATCAATTGAGACTGCATCTTCAGAGTCCAATGCAAGGAGAACATTGTTAATAGAGTCTATATGTTCGGCATAATATTCAACTGCTTCTAGCCATGTACCCCATCTAGTTAAAATTGGCTTTGGTGGCAATGGAATTTCAGGGTACATTTCTTTCAACACGTTAACTCTACTGGGAGCTTTGAGAAATACTTTTTTCACTGATGAAATCAACAAATCTACTTTAGGGAAATTGTCTCTGACCACTTGTGCCACACGATGAAATGCATGCGCCACACAAGTAAAATGAGTCAATTTAGGATATACAACAGATAATGCTTGTCCAGCTTTGACCATATAAGGGGCAGCATCGCTAATAAAGAATAACACATTATCGTACATAATACCCTTTGGCCACAGGATACCCATAGCTTCGTTGAACAGTTTAACTATAGTTTTGTTATTGCACTTTTCTAGAACATCACAATGTAAAAGAATTCGTTCAGAATATTGTTCACTTAACAAACCGATAACTACATTACCAACAAGTCTACCTTCTTTGTCGGGAGTCTCATCAATGGAAACCCAAATTGAACTATCTTTAATTTCATCTCTTATCTTCTGTATTGTCTCATCGTAGATGGATGGAGCATACGTCTTCCTAAGTGTTGACTCATCCGGGATTGTATGTTGAGTATATTTTTCAAGGAATTCCCTGAAGACCTTATTCTTTAGTTTGTAGAGAGGAATATCAGCAGAGATGAGAGAACGGCACAGGTCGATGTTAAACTCAGATCTTACATTCGATGTTGTTGGTTGTGTTAAAAACAATTGTCTCTGCTTGGAATTTAGTTGTTTGTTGGCCTGATGTTTACTAGTTGTAATGTGTTGTTGCACCAGGAACTTTTGTGTAGATGATACTGCACACTGACACAAATTACAAAATAATATTTTATTGTCAGTTGATAAACCATCTTCTTTAAATTCTGAAATGTAACTTGTTAGTTTTGATTTTAAATTGACTGAATGACGTACTTTTGGCATATTTACCATCTTTATAGTATGATTTACAAAACTGAACCTATGTGTACTCTGACTGGCATTTAACTGTTGAGCTGCACAACTGAAGTCTGTTAAAAATTTTAAATTAAATTAATACAGTTTTGTAACTTACTTTCCCATTGTTGATAGGACTGCTAATTTTCAAATAACTCTGATGTTAAAGGGATTACTGAACATGTGTTTAAATCTCTATTGTTGAAATGTATTTTTAAAAGTTAATGGAATTTTGTTTTGTTTTATTGTTAAACCTAATATAATATGGACTGTTTTATATGAAATATGGAAAATATATGGAAATTAACGAAAATATGTACTAAACTCTAAAATATGGAAAAATATGGAAAATAAAAGTAGGATTTTTCAACCCTACACATTGTGAAACATAAAGATAATGCAAAATATAAATTATATTAGCTTTATAAGTAAATATGTATTTACATATAAATCCTTTCCCTGACAATCACGAACAGCATAAACGTTCACGCAATTATAGGGGTTCGGTGAATCTCCTGTCACTTTTTACTTCCAATTATTGCTCTTGCGAATAAAAGACGTAATCTTCTTTCTCTGTAGGATATAATTCCTTATTTAGGGCCTCTATGAAGTAGAAAAATCTAATCAAACATTGTAAAATAGACCCTGTGTGGATGAGAGGGACAGCTTTAAGATGATGACAGTCTTGAAAGATGAGGCTTCCCGTCTCTTCCAGACGTCTCCAGCTATACTGGAGATTTTGCTTGCTTAATCCCAAGCGAGGACGGGGGATTTTCGTCTTTTTTTTTCCGGAAGTCTTACCTGCAACACATGAAGTGGGATATTAGGGCTTACTGACTTGGTTCAAGCGGTTCAAAGTCTGTTTCTTACAAATAAGCTTAAGAGATCATCTTTGCTGCTGTCTGCGACAGTTTCCAATTTATTTGTCACCTATCACTTTTTCACATTTTCTTTTGATACTTTTCTATTTCAGTTCTTTTAGTTTATTTTTGTATTGCTTTCTTATTCTTCTTTCTTGTACTTCGTCTTATTTCTTCTCCTGTTTTCTTAACGTAAATGTTTCTTTATTCTCACGTCGTTTTATTTTTTTCTTTGTAAATTCTCTTTTCTTTCATATTTTACTTATTTCTCCTTTTTATGTTTATTATATTTGCAATTCATTTTTACTTTCATGTTGTAGCCAGCGGCGTAGCTCTGCCGGTAGCGCATTAACCTGCTGATTCGGAGTTGCGTTCGGGCGTGGGTTCGATTCCCGCTTGTGCTGATTACCTGTTTGCATTTTTCCAAGGTTTTCCTCAATCATAAGGCGAATGTCAGGCAATCTATGGCGAATCCTCGGCCCCATCTCGCCAAATATCAACTTGATATTACCAATTCCATCGACGCTAAATAAACCAGTAGTTGATACAGCGTCCTTAAATAACCACATAAAAAATTTCATGTTTTCCACTTCTTTCAATTTCCTAAATATTTGTTTTCCTTTTTATTAAATAAATAAATAAGTAAATAATTTTAATGAATGAATGCATGAAGAAATAAATAAACATTGATTAATTAAAATAAATAATTAAGTAAAAATTAAAAGAAATAAATGAAAATAAAAATAATTATAGGAAAATAAACAAATAAATAACAAATAAAAATAAATAAATGAATAAAAGGAATGAATGAGTGAATAAATAAGTAAATAATAATAATAAATAAGGCCAGCCTCATGGTCTAGTGGTCAGAGCTTTTGGCTATAGTTCATGAGGTCCCGGGTTCGACTCCCGGTTAGGAAACAGGAATTTTTCCTTAAAGGGGATTATTCCTGTCTTCGTCCATGGTCTGGAATTTAGGTTAAGTTTAGATTTAAGGCTTCTCCTGGCACCACATAATCATAACCATTATCCTCTCGTATCATCGGGGTAACGTAACTCCGTCTTCCAGGTGCCCCAATCTCAGAAGTGGGTTACAACTAAGCCACTATCAGGAGAGAAGACCAGAAATGTCGAGAAGACAACCTGGTAGCATTGGTTAAAATATAATAATAATAATAATAATAATAATAATAATAATAATAAATAGCTAAATAAACAAATGAATAAATAAAATTAAGGTGTTACATGCTGTCTCTTCTCACTTTATAGATCTCTTGGGTATGGAACAACAAGTTTTGATGGAGAAATCATTGCAATAAGTGAAAGTCTCAGGAATCTTCTATGCCACATACTAACACTTCTTGACCTTAGCAAAGCTTTCAACTCTGTAAATTTCGACCTGCTCACCCATAAATTGAGAAATCTGCATTTGTCAGAGACTGCTGTGAGTTGGTTCGAATCCTACTTACGGGAAAGACAACAATGTGTTGTATCCGGGAATCGAAGCTCTTCCTGGTTTAACATAACATCAGGTATACCACAGGGTTCGGTACTCGGACCATTGTTGTTCACGATATATGTCAGTGATATTACATCTCATGTAAGGCATTGTAACTATCACTTGTATGCTGACGACCTTCAATGCTACATCTCTTCCCGCTTAGATCGAATGAATGACGCTATAGATAAATTGAACAAAGACATTGACTCGATTGTGACATGGACAAAGAAATTCCATCTTAATATCAATCCTGGAAAGACACAAGCAATCATATTAGGACACAAACGGCAAACCGACGCTGTAAAGCACCTCGACATTTCCCCCGTTAAAGTAAGTACAGTGCATATCCCTTTCAGTTCTTTGGTAAAAAATCTTGGCATTCACATGGATAATAATCTCAACTGGGACATGCAAATCACAGAAACCTGCAGAAAAGTATATTCTATTATTCATGTGCTAAAAAGGATAAATGTTCATCTTCCCTCTTGCTTAAAAAAGTCCCTTGTGCAGACCCTTGTATTTCCCCATTTTGACTATGCTGACATTTTACTGACTGACCTTTCCAGCGACAACAAAATGAAACTTCAACGTGCTCATAATTTGTGTGTACGTTTTGTAAGCAATGTTCGTAAATATGATCATATTACCCCATCCCTGGAAGCAATAGGTTGGCTTAAACTAGATAAGAAAAGAAATTTACATTCACTTCTCTTTCTCTTCGAAATCTTGAACTCTTCTATTCCTTCGTACCTGTCGTCTCGCTTCACTTACCTTTCTTCCCACCACAATCTGAACACACGCTCTCGCCATGAAACAATACTAACAATACCATCCCATCGCACCTCCTCATACTCATCCTCTTTCACAATAGCCCTGCCAAGACTCTGGAATTCGTTACCTGCTAGCATCAGGGACTGTCGAAATAAAATTCAATTCAAACGCAAACTTACTAGGCGCTTGGTCAGTAATTGAGACTCGTTCAGACATGGTTTCTTGTAAATAGTTCTTTTAATCTACCACAAAATATCTCAATATCCGGTAATTTCATTACCGGTACTATAGATTTTTGTTATTGTAGGTTTAATTTGTAATTTAGTAAATACAAAAATATTCTTTGTTCTTAACTTCTATGATAAAATGTCTAGCTTTCATTAATCAGGTATTCTTGTCGTACTTTAATTTTTATTGTAATTGTCATTGTAAATTTAATATTAATTGTAATCTTATTGTTCATGTTATAGTTGTAATCCCCTGGTAGAGGGGCAGAGAAGGCCTGACGGCCTTATCTCTACCAGGTTAAATAAATAAATCTAATCTAATCTAATCTAAATTTAAAAATGCAATTATATTGTCAGACTCCAAAGCAGCTATTCTATCAATCGTCTCTAAACACACACCTTCATCTCAAACAGCAGAAATAACTAAAATGCTCTCTCAATTATTATCACTCAATAAAAGAATTGTATTCCAATGGATACCATCCCACTGTGGAATCCTGGGAAACGAGAATGCGGATGCTTTAGCAAAGAAGGGCAGCACTGCTACTTACAGACCTGTTACTAAATCTACGTATTACTCTGTAAAAAGATTTATTAAATCTACATACTTAGACTTCAAAAAACAAAATTTGATAACACAATCCCAAGGGAAAAAATGGAACTCTCTGCATCAAAATCCACAGTTAATTCCCGATTTACCACGAAAATCGTCTGTAGCTGCATTTAGATTGGCAACAGGCCATGATTGTTTGGCCAAACACCTGCATAGAATTGGAATATATCAGTCCCCTAACTGTCCATTGTGCGACTCAAACCAAGAAATGGATTCGGAGCGCCTCAAAATCTGTGCTTCAGTGGCTGGTCATGATAATATCTTTGAAAAGTATTGGAGTGCAAGAGGTCAAATGACTTTATTGTCAAACGCCTGGCATTAGAAAACAACAACAACAACAACATAAGTGAGAATAAGAAATAAATAAATAAATAAGATAAGCTTATTTTATAAAATTCTATAAGAGCAAAGTCCGCCTGCATATTATTACTCGTTGCAATTTCAAAGAACTCATTGGCGTCATATTGATGTGTGAATCGTTTCGACTATCAATTGCATTGTTGTCTGGAGACTAGGCCTCATGGAATGAGGAAGCGATTATGAGTAGTGAACGAGCGGAGCATATTGTTCAATTTAAATGCCAGGAGTATGAAAACAGAAATGGAAAAAAAATCTCAAACATTTATTTCAAATCCCAAACACCCTTACAATACCAACAATTATCACAATAATGGTCACGAACAGTATAAACAATCATTATTTTTACTCCCCTGCTCTCAAACTTTGTTCTGCCTTATTCTTCTTGTGTTTGTCTATGTTCTTCCATCTTCTACCTCTAAATTCTTTCTTCTTCTCCATCTATTTCCTCTTTCCACTTCATCTCCTCCTGTCGTCTTTCCTCTCTTTTCATCCCACTTCACTTCTCTCCCCATATTTCGTCTTCTTTCTCTTCTCTTATCGATCTGTTTACATACAGCAAGGGTTGATTGAACGCTAGCAGGATGTGTTCTGTCGTTGCCGGTGTTATCTTTGACGATTGTCTTCTGTCATTCCTGAATATGGTTGTGCCATTCCCTCCCCCTCAGTATCCTATTGGCTGGATCTCTTCTGTTCCTGTTTGTCACAAGCGCCAGCCACTGTTCCCACTTCTGTTGTCTTTACGGAGTTCATTTCGGTGTTTACACCAAGTTGCTCTGTTTGTTTTGCGGTTACGAACCTCTTGTGGAATTATTATCAGTTACGTGAAAGACGAATATTCGATTCTTAGACGATACTATAACATATGTTGGGATTTTATGACGAGATTTTCCGTAATTATTTTTATTTTTATATTATCGTATTCGTTTTGTTGTAGATTTCTCTCCTTTCTGTATTCGTTTTGTTGTAGATTTGTCCTTCTTTCTGTATTTGTTTTGACGTATTTTTGGTATTCGTTTCGACATATATTTGGTATTCGTTTCGACATATTTTTGGTATTCGTTTCGACATATTTTTGGTATTCGTTTCGACATATTTTTGACATTCGTTTCGACATATTTTTGGCATTCGTTTCGACATATTTTTGGTATTCGTTTCGACATATTTTTGGCATTCGTTTCGACATATTTTTGGCATTCGTTTCGACATATTTTTGGCATTCGTTTCGACATATTTTTGGTATTCGTTTCAACATATTTTTGGCATTCGTTTCGACATATTTTTGGTATTCGTTTCGACATATTTTTGGTATTCGTTTCGACATATTTTTGGTATTCGTTTCGACATATTTTTGGTATTCGTTTCGACATATTTTTGGTATTCGTTTCGACATATTTTTGGCATTCGTTTCGACATATTTTTGGCATTCGTTTCGGCATATTTTTGGTATTCGTTTCGACATATTTTTGGCATTCGTTTCGACATATTTTTGGTATTCGTTTCGACATATTTTTGGTATTCGTTTCGACATATTTTTGGCATTCGTTTCGACATATTTTTGGTATTCGTTTCGACATATTTTTGGCATTCGTTTCGACATATTTTTGGTATTCGTTTCGACATATTTTTGGTATTCGTTTCGACGTATTTTTGGTATTAGTTTCGACGTATTTTTGGTATTCGTTTTGACGTATTTTTGCGTATTTCCTCACAACCTGCCACAATTCGATTCCCAAGAAATTCCATGTCAGACACCGGAGACGAATACACCAAAGATTTTAAATGTCTCCACAAGTAGAAATCGATAGGGTTCAAATCAGGTGAGTGTGGAGGCCAAGCAATTGGGCCACCTCTACCTATCCATCGATCAGAGTACCTCTCCTGGTACAAACGACGAGCCAGCGTAGCATTGCCGTCCGCCTTACCGTACATGAAGTGCACTTCTGCCAGCTCCTGATTTGAGTACATGCCGCACAGTACAACTCCAAACACAACACGCAATGTATCCTTCGCCTCGGATTAACTGTCAGAGTGTCCTCTGTTAACATCTTCCGTTAAGGCACCAACCTGCGGGAAGAAAAACGTTCCGATGAATATCATTGTTTTGAAGACCATAACTCTGAAACCAAACATTTCCGGACACATGTTGTAATGAACTTTTTGTTTTGTCTGCATATCTGAAATTATTCCCTCTACTTTTGAAACACTCTGTATAAATGTTTCTTGTCAAAATATATGACAAACTTGATTTTATTTCTATCGAGACTTTGGAAAACAAACTTTCATAATTGTTACGCAGCTGATATATACCATTACTAGGCCCAGGATTTATATGTACAAAGTCTGAAATATTTATTTATTTATTTATTTATTTATTTATTTATTTATTTATCTATCTATCTATTTATGTCCATAACAGGGCAAAGCCCCAATTACAATAGACAGTACAGATAAAAAAAACATAGAATTGCATACAACACGAAAAAAGAGGTAAAACAGATACAAGTGTAATTGCAAATTAAAAATGGAAAAGGGAAGGAAAAAAAAACAAATAGATACCAACTAAATAAAAAAGACAGATACAGATATAAATGAAAAAACACCAAATAAGAACAAATCAAAAAGAGGCCAAGTACAGACATCACAGCCAAAAATGCAAAATGTAGGCGTAGCTATAATTGGCAAATTGCAGAGCAAATACAACACCATGTTAATAAATTCAAAATACAGCACTACACAGCAGGCCCATTAGGCTCAATTGATTTAGTCAAAAAACTCACCAACACAGAACATGTGTTTCAAGTAATGCTTTACATAACTTTTTCTTGTATATATTGTACGATGACGAGAAATCTAAATCCTGTTTATTTGATAGATGATTCTATCCATAATAAAACAAATAATAAGCAAAGAGATGCAAAATCCAACTTTTTTTTTACCTACAAAGATATTTTAATGCTAAAAATGATCGTACAACATAGAGGTCACTGTATAAAATTTTGTTTACAAATTTTGGATTTTTTAAGACCCAGGCTCAAGCAAGCCACACTTCCTAGGCACAGGACCTGCTTTACTTTGAACACAGTAGAGTAACCTGATTTTTGATAACACCATGTCTAGTTTTATCTTCACAATCGTTCACGGCTGTGGAGTAAGAGTTCGCATGTCTGACTGTAAAACGAACAGGTCCGGGTTCAAGTCCTGGTTAGGACAAATTACCTGTTTGAGGTTTCCTTGGATTTTCTCTCAATTCATCAAAAGCAAAGGCTGGGTAACTTCAGAATTTGAACTCTGGACTCATTTCGCTGGTATTATCACCTTCATTTCACTTAGATGCAAGGTAGCCATAGCAGTTGATAAAGCGTCGTAGAATAACCAATAAAAATCTTTACAGCCTCAGCAAAGAGCCGTTGTTCTTGTGAAATATGTTCTGTTAGTGATACTTTCAATAATTTTGTAGGAGGCAACACGAACGAACAAACCACACATAAAATACAACATAAGCACGCACTTGACATTCAAACTGCTGGAACTCCAACTGAGAATAAGTGAAAAAGAGAAAAAAATGGAAAGAGGGCTAAGAATATATATATAGTTAGGAATGTTTTGGAATGCTTCTTGTTGTGCAGTAGTTCACTGGAAT
>NC_091124.1:29672500-29867500 GCF_040183065.1 Periplaneta americana | reverse complement strand
TGCATAAATCTGTCTTTGAAATTGCTTAATGTTTAACCATTGTCATTTAATTGTTTTTATTAGCTTTATTCACTTGTTTCTATTAGTTTTTGTCTGCAATTGATAGAAGCCTCCTCAAATTGGTGTACTGAAGCATTAAAATGTCCCTTTATTTAGTACATTATATAGTCATCAAAAGAGGTAATTTTTACAAAACAATAGTTTATAAATGGCAAAAAGAATATGATTTTGTACGTACTGAGACCTGAAGAATCCAAAAAGGGGAAATAAGTACATGGTGTCATTAAAAAAACAGACTCCTTGACACATCCTTTATAAATAAAAAGTATTGTACTTGAAAAATGTTCAAAATATTTCTTCTTTAATACCCTAAAACATTTGTATAAATAGTTTCTTCATAAAATTAGTAATGAGAAAGTTAGAAGCATTGTTCCATACTTTTTACTCACTCTGTAACAACTTGTAAAGACAATTTATCTTAATTTGAAATAAAAAAAAAGAACGACGATATTTTAAATTTCATTTCTTGCATACAATGAAGAAATAAATAAAATCAACCGCTAGAAAAAAAAGCAATGCATGGTTGCGTTGCGAATTTTGTCATAGTCCCAATTGCTCCCAGACCGAGGTAAAATAGTACTATATTGGACGTATTAGTGTTGGGATTGGTCTATATGAATATTTCACAGCACACTTTACTTTTCGATCCACAAAAACCGAAATATGAGTCTATTGGGGGTATATTGTTTGAAATAAGTCGTGCTCTGAGAGAGTATCAGCGAGGTAACACCATGTTAATTACTTCACGCCGATGTACATTCATCCGCAGATATGTCGCATCTCATGGCCTACAAAAGAGACTAATCGGTTAGGACGTTGATGAACACTAATGATACAATTTGGTTACAAACAACAGCTGACAGTCGTAAAATTGAAGTCAGAGAACGCTGTGTGTACTTATTGTAGCTTTCATAATATCCAATTACATCTATAAACAAAACGTCAACATGTACATTGGAGCAAACTTTAATTCCCGCTTGTCGGTACCCATAGCAACGCGTAATGTTTATATTTATTTAGCGCCGTATCTATATATGTAATTTGAACTGGTAATGGAAATTACGGGAAAATGGCTGAACGGATTTTAATGAATGACCCCTCATTTTCATGCCTGGCATCCAAAGTTTTCGGAAAAATAGTAGTTTTCAGTGAAATATCAATTTTCCTACATAATTTTCCTATTTTCCAAAATCCATCTGTTGTCAGTTTTGAGAACTAATTTTATTGAATCACGGCCGACTTGATTGAATTTCAGAACAAAACACACACTACAATAAACAATAGGCAATTACACGAAGGCCATGACCTGCAGATTGCCGACATATTTAGAGCTCAATTCAATTTGTTATTAAAAACTGATTCTGCACTGTATAATTTTCTGAGTACAGCTGTGTATTGGATATTCAAATCTACGAAACTTGAGGTGGTTTGATGACATTATTACCATTAGAAATTAAATATTATTATAGTTAATATCATGATGCGTCTATTCTTCATTAATTGTACATAATATTGATGCTATATTGATGACATGAAAGTGAAACGTTTCGTGGTTATGTAAGTAAATGTACAGAATATCTTAATTTAGATCTTCATTTCTATAATTTACACAGTGGCTGCTATATATAACTACAAAACTTAAGTGAGATAATAATATTGTTATTAAAAATCAAATATTTTTATACTTATTAACCCAGTGGGGTTGGATCTTTTTCATATACTTAGTGGCGGTGTAGTGTAGATATTGATATGTGTCATTGTCTTCAGTATTGGCTCGAAAGAGCGCAAAAATTACAGTTCCTGAGGAAAGATCAAAAGGTATTACTTACTGACAAAATAAGAGGCCTAGAAAATTTTGTAGTCTCCAGATCATTTCAGCAAGATCTCTTAGTAGGATAAAATGATTTTACGCTCTACATTTCAAGTTTTACATGCAGCAGCTTAGCGAAAATGCTATTGTTCGAAAGCTTTGCAAACCGGACATTTTTTCAACTTTTGCCTACAATCCACAATGACCTGAAATAGCTACTGCTATCGTCCTGACATTGATACTTGCGTTTTCGCGTTGAAACTCAAAAACTGAATTTGGATAGGTTCAAGAAAAAGTATTTGGCCTAAAAAAATCCATTCAGAGGGAGTGTCTTTCATTATTATGGAAGCAAATAACTATCAAAAAGACAAGTATTCTTCATTGAAAATAAATCTGAAAAATTTTTATTTGAACGTCTAATGAACTTAGTTTGCAGCAGTATTTGCTGCACAAGCCACTAGTATATATATATATATATATATATATATATATATATATATATATATATATATATATATATATATATATATAATTTGAACTGGTAATGGAAATTACGGGAAAACGGCTGAACGGATTTTTATGAATGACCCGTAATTTTGAAGCTTGGCATCCAAGGGTTTTCAGAAAAATAGTAAGTTTCAGTGAAGCGTTAGTTTTCCTACATAATTTTCCTATTTTCCAAAATCCATCTTTCGTCAATTTTGAGAACTAATTATTGCATTTCAGAATAAAAAAGTACACACTACAATAAACAATAGGCTATTACACCAAGACCATGACCTGCAGGATTGCTGACATATTTAGAGTTCAAATTCAATTGGTTATTAAAAACTTCAATATTTACTAAAAATAATTTACAGGTCCGATTTTGCGGTGTGTAATTTTCTGAGTACAGCTGTGTATTGAATAATCTACAAAACTTGAGGTGACTTGATGACATTATTACCATTAGAAATGTAATATTATTATAGCTAATGCCATGATGGGTCTATTATTAATTAATTATACATATTAATCCTATATTAATGATATGAAAGTGAAACGTTTTGGGGTTATATAAATAGAGTTAGAGAATATCTTATAAGCTTATTAGATCTTAATATTTTCTATAATTTACTGAGTGGCGGCTACAAAACTTACGTAAGATAATATTGTTAATAAAAATCAAATATTCTTATAGTTATTAATCAAGTGGGGTTGGGTCTTTCTTTCATATATTTAATGGCGGTGTGGTGTAGATATTTATATGCGTCATTCTCTTCAGTATAGCCCCGAGAGAGCGCAAAAATTACAGTTCCTGAGGAAAGACCAAAAGGTATTATTTACTGATAAAATAAGAGGCCTACAAACCTACAATCACTATAACCTGAAATATATATTGCTTTACTCCCACATGAAAAACCCTCTGATCGTCCTGACATTGTTACTTGCGTTTTCGCGTTGAAACTCAAAAACTGAAGGTGGATAAGTTCAAGAAAAAATATTTGGCATAAAAAACTATTCAGAAGTAGTACATTTCATTATTATGGAAGCAAATCTCTTCCAAAATGTCTGGTATTCGTCATTAGTTTGTGTATAAAGATAGGGAACAAATTTAGTGAATTGAAAGACAAAATGACATTAAAGTAAATCTTGCATTATAAAAAATATTTTGAACAAGAATATTCTGCAGTGCTTGGGAAAATGACACAAGTCAGTTTCCACAAACCTTTTTTGATAATTTATTGACAACTTACGGAACATCTGCTCGCTTGGAAAAAAATACATAAGTATTTCTCCCATTACAATAATTCACACAGAAAAAAATCAAATCGACGTAAACCAGTGTAAGTTGTCAATAAATTATCAAAAAAGGTTTGTGGAAACTGACTTGTGTCACTTTTCCCGAGCACTGCAGAATAATAGTAATAATACATTATAAGGGCATTATATTAATGTATTTATTATTTACCCATTTATATAAGATATAAATATTGTAACGTTTTTTTAATAAACAACAATGCAATTTTATTATCTCAACAATAATAATTCCTTTCTACAATTCACCTTACACGCTCTCGTCAACAATGGGATTTGCTCTCCGCACAGCAACACAGCGTTCGTTATTGAACTCCACAAACGATAATGACAATTTACTTGGACTATTACGAACAACAATGAACTGTTAATCTTAACTAATATTCACAAAGCACTATTTACAAATCAGAACTGTCAGTTCTCAGTTCACAGTTCTTCTAGCTCAGTCACTCGAGTTCACAGTATCTCGAACCACAGACCTTCAGAGACAGTCCATTGTACTCGAACTCAGGTCCCTCCAACTGCGGTCCACTGCACTCGAACTCAGGCCTTCGGATGCTGACACAGTTGCGGACGCACACTCGAGTCGAACTCCGGTACACAAGACTGGCTTGCTCTGGCTTACTCACTGAATGGCTGAATAAACTGAAAACTGCTCAAGTTCGCTCGCGTTTCTTCTTTTACAGCAAAATCATAGTTGCGAGAAATTTCTACGGGTGTGCAGAGATAACTCTCTCGAATTATCTGGATATCTCCACTTCGACGGACTTCTGGAAGAGTCGGGAGGGTCCGTCCCCCCTTCACTCCGCACGCAGCAGTTGCGCGCGCACCCTCCCCTCGTCGCGTTGACGTAATACACCCCTCTGCCCTTCAGCATGCAGATGCTCCCCGTACCAGCGTTTCGTCTGCCGCGCGCCCTGTCGGACGAGTGTTCAAACCCCGTTGCAGCTGTCACAATATTTTCTGATACATGCTTCTCAGCACGGAGTGAAAGGGATAAAATAATAAATTGCATTAATTTTAAGAACAGAATCTTTTGGTTGTAAGTAACCAAATAGTTAAATATCATTTTGGTATTTGAATAACTGTTTAGCAGAAAAAAAGTGTCTGAAGTTTGAATCCAATTTATGACTAAAACTAATGGGAATTGAGACGTATGAGTGGTTAGAGATTAACGCGAAAAGCAAGCCGAAAAAAAATTATTTTATCATTTCTTCGAAAAACGATTCATTCGTGTATAAAAGTACAAAATTTTCTGATTAAAAACGCATTTACATCAGCACTATCAAAATTTCAAGATACAGACACCCAAGGACGTCACATGATAACAACTGATTTACATTTTAATCACAGTCTAGTATATACAGTCACCAAGCTCAATACGTAGTAAATACGCATCCATAGATAGTTGCTAACCACTAGAATCGCTAATATCGCCTCATTACAGACAATGCGAAATAGAACTGGCACAGTCTATTGTTCCTAGCATCCTCACAACTCAAACTTCGTGACTGTATATACTAGACTGTGTTTTAATCTAAGGTTGCGAGATTGTTTTTTTATTTATGTTTTTGTTTGTTTAAGATATTATTTTAATTATTCTCGTACCTTTGTGTCTTCTGTCCGTGTATTGTGCTGAACTGTAATTGGTAGGGCTAGGATTTTGATGACCTATAAATCTTTAAAAAAGTCCTAAAACAATGCATTTATGACCTAAAAATCTTTAAAAAATGCCCTTAAAATGCCCTAAAAATTGATCTTACATTCTAAAATTGGCTTAGTATGAAAAGGAGTTTTGTGCTGCTTAATACTTAGACTAGTAATTAAATTAAAATCTAGTACCAGCGTTTAGGTTTATTTAATTTTACATAATTTTTTCTAAGTGGTACACTTTAAATAATTATTTCACCTGATGTAGTTTCATGTAGTCCACCACAAGGCCACTTTTTTACGGAATTAGGAAGTATAGAGGAGTCTATATTGAAGGGGTGGTTGGACTGGTCCATTACATGGGGTGTACTACGTTAAAAGGGCAATATTTGTGTAGAAAAACAATTAAAATATTATACAAAATAATTGGTATTAGCCACCGGGCGCGGGTTCGATTCCCGCTTGGGCTGATTATCTGGTTGGGTTTTTTCCGAGGTTTTTCCCAGCCGTAAGGCACATGTCAGGTAATCTATAGTGAATAATCGGCCTCATCTCGCCAAATATCATCACTATCACCAATTCCATCGACGTTAAATAACCTCATAGTTGATATAGCGTCGTTAAATAACCAAGTAAAAATAAAGGGTATTAATGGACAAAATTATGCAGACAAAATATCAAAGGAAATAAACATTATTTTATGTTAATAATGGGGATTTGTAGCCAAAATTAAATGAAAATTCCTCAAAAATGTCCGAATAACATAAAAGATGCTCTTATGAGTTGAAACAGGCAAAAATGCAAAAAAAAAAAATGCCCCAACAAAAATGTCTTAAAACACTCAGTTTATCACATAACATATAAATATTAAAGGGGCTATGTTTCTGGCTTACTAGAAAAAAGATGCAATTTCATCAAAATCCTAGCCCTAGTAATTGGCTTCTGGCTGTCGTCAAGCACACAAATGTTAATAAATATAATATTAATAAATAATAATAATAATAATTATTATTATTATAATTATTATTATTATTATTATTATTATTATTATTATTATTACTACTACTACTACTACTGCCACTACCACTACCACCACCACCATCACTATTGGAGAATTCACTGTTATTCATAACTTGTTTCACTTCATTTATTAGAAACTCATATCTTACAGTAAATTCTATTTAAATCCTAATTATACAATATTATTCTAATTCCTGAATAGACGTCACACGCTATCATGGGAATTCTTCAAATACCCTGCCACTTTTTTTTTAAGAAAATCAGTTGGTACACTATGTTAGACCATAAAGAACACACTATAGCGCAAAATTGTTTTAACACGCAGTTTTTTTTTTTTTGTAATATTTCTCTACGCAGAACGGCAAAATAAATAAAGAAAATTTACCAAAAATAAGAAATTACAACTTTTTCAGAAAAAATCAAAGATTATGAGCAAAACTCCATACAAATTGTACTAATAATACCTAAGATGATATGACACAAATTTTGAATTGTCTAGCGGCCGGGTAGCTCAGTTGGTAGAGCAGCTGGCTACGGACTGGAAGGTCCGGGGTTCGCTCCCATGTGGTGACAATTTTTCCCTTGAAATTATCAAATCTGCTTTAGAGGAAGCTTTACCTGAAAGACTAGATTTGCATAATATATATGTCACTGTGTACGTTAACAGAAAACCACAATTCCAAGTCACACAGAGTTTGAGTGCACTCGATGTGGGTCTCTGGCGTTTCGTCAGCCCACGCGAGTTGTGTGGATATAAAAGGTAAAAATTGAGACGGTGTCGGGTGGAGTTCCCGGGTAGCTCAGTTGGCAGAGCGCTGGTACGTTCAACCAGAGGTTCCGGGATCGATACCCTGCCCCGGAACAATTTTTCCCTTGAAATTATTCAAATCTGCTTTACAGGAAGCTTTACCTGAAAGACTAGATTTGCAGGATTTTTTCTCGTTGCCAAACTTTCATAACGACCCTGAGGTTCACTCAGCCTCCTATAAAATTGAGTACCGGGTCTTTCAAGGGGGTAAAAGGCGGTCAGAGCGTGGTGCCGACCACACCACCTCATTCTAGTGGAAAGCATGGGGTTATACCTCCATGCCCCCCAAGTGCCTTCATGGCATGTTACGGGAATACCTTTTACCTATCTGCTGCAAAGGGTGGACTAGAAGACCTTTAAAATGTTAAAATATCTGACGATCTTTTTTATTTTCTATGCCGAAACGGAACACCTGAACTAAAATTGTGAAGAATGATGATGATGATTATGATTAAAGCTTAAAATTCAATATTAAAGCGCACTTTGTGTGCACAGTATACATTTGAAAGCATAATTTTTATTTTATGAGAAAAGAGTGGAATTTTTTGCAGCAGTGTTTATAAAGTACGTTCCCTGGGGGTGAGGGTTGTGCAGGTATTTACCACCGCGTCACACCGCCACCTCTGCGGTCATAGTCCGCTACTGCATCAGGTCGTGTGGAATTCTATTTATTAGTTACATATGTTCGTAAAGATCCGGGCATCCGCGGGGAGCCGTGAAGTCTTCTGCTTGCAGCGGTGGCTCAAGAGCGCCATCTTCCCAACAGGAACGCTGGTGGTGACACCAATGACCATTACACTTGATTTATAGAGATACGCTAACGCTCTGAACGGTGTTAGGCTTCGAATCTAGTGTATACTTAACATTTAAATGAAACCACACAGGAAAACTAAACTTCTGGTATTTTAATGCGGAGAAAATAAGCTTCTGGTATTTCAATGCAAATAAACGAAGTTTATGAATTTTTAATACAGAGAGATTAAAACATCTGACATTTTAATGCAGAGAGACTAAACTTCTAGGGCCGTATTCATAGACATTCTTAGCTCAGGCTTCCGGTGGATGATCAGCGAAGTAACGTCTTCCGTATTAATTTTTTTTAGTGGATTATTTTATGACGCTGTATCAACATCTAGGTTATTTAGCGTCTGAATGAAATGAAGGTGATAATGCCGGTGAAATGAGTCCGGGGTCCAGCACCGAAAGTTACCCAGCATTTGCTCATATTAGGTTGAGGGAAAACCCCGGAAAAACCTCAACCAGGTAACTTGCCCCGACCGGGAATCGAACCCGGGCCACCTGGTTTCGCGGCCAGATGCGCTGACCGTTACTCCACAGGTGTGGACTTTCGTATTCATAAACTAGTGTTAGCGATATATATGATATGATATATGATATGATATGATATGATGTAATGTGATGTGATGTGATGTGATGTGATGTGATGTGATGTGATGTGATGTGATATATGATATGATATATGATATATGATATGATATGAATCCTGTACAAGTAACCAGTCGATAGCCGGGGCTAGTTTAGCACGCTCATAGCGCGGACTAGCGAAATGTCTATGAATAGCACTCCTAATATTTAAATGCAGATAGACAAAGCTTCTGACATTTTAACGCAGGTAAACAAACTTTCCGAATTTTTGATACATACATACATACATACATACATACATACATACATACATACATACATACATACATACATACATACATACATACATACATACATACATACATACATACATACATACATACATACATACATAACCTCTTTCTATTAGCCTATCTAACATTATTTGAAATATACTAACATTCTATGTATTTTAGCTTAATTCTGCTACATAGTTTGTATTTCAGTTTTTAATTAATAGTTCATAGTATTTTGTTGTTTAATCCGTAAATAACTCTTGTATACATATAACTCTTATCTAAATCAAATTGTTAAATTCCTTGTAAGTTCATACATATGCATGTATACTTTTTCCTGGTTGAGTGGAAGAGAAGGCCTTACAGCCTTAACTCTGCCAGCTAAAATAAATTATTATTATTATTATTATTATTATTATTATTATTACATACATACATACATACTGTACATACATAGGCTACATAAGTGTTCTGCCCATGGGCTGGTCTTTCACTGCAATTTCAGCATTCTCCTGTCTTCCCTATTTTCTGCCTTCCTCTTAGTCTCCGCATATGATCCACATATCTTAATGTCATCTATCATCTGATGTCTTCATCTGCATCGAACTCTTCTCCTGTTCACCATTCCTTCCAGTTCATCCTTCAGTAGGCAGTTTCTTCTCGGCCAGTGACCCAATCAATTCCTTTTTCTCTTTCTGATCAGTTTCAGCATCATTCCTTCTTCACTCACTCTTTCCAACACAACTTCATTTCTTATTCTGTCTGTCCACTTCACACGCTCCATTCTTCTCCATATCCACATTTCAAATGCTTGTATTCGTTTCTCTTCATTTCGTCGTAACGTCCATGTTTCTGCCCCATACAATGCCACAATCCACACAAAGCACTTCACTAGTCTCTTCCTTAGTTCTTTTTCCAGAGGTCTGCAGAAGATGCATCTTTTTCTATTAAAAGTTTCCTTGGCCATTGCTATCCTCCTGGCAGCAGCTCATGTTACTGCTTACAATATATAATACAGAGAGATTAAAATGTCTAATATTTTAATACAGAAAGATTGAACTTCTGGTATTTTAATGCAGAGATATAAGTTTCTGATATTTTCGTAGAAAGAGTTAGAGTTTCTGATATTTCAATACATAGATACTAAGCTTCTGGTATTTCAATAAATAAAGATTAAACTTCTGGTATTTTAATGCAGAGATATAAGCTTCTGATATTTTCGTAGAAAGAGTCAGAGTTTCTGATATTTCAATACATAGATACTAAGCTTCTGGTATTTCAATAAATAAAGATTAAACTTCTGGTATTCTAATGCAGAGATATAAGCTTCTGATATTTTCGTAGAAAGAGTCAGAGTTTCTGATATTTCAATACATAGATACTAAGCTTCTGGTATTTCAATAAATAAAGATTAAACTTCTGGTATTTTAATGCAGAGATATAAGCTTCTGATATTTTCGTAGAAAGAGTCAGAGTTTCTGATATTTCAATACATAGATACTAAGCTTCTGGTATTTCAATAAATAAAGATTAAACTTCTGGTATTTTAATGCAGAGACAATATGCTTCTGGTATTCTAATACTGCATTGCATTAAAGGAGATAATCTTGAATAAAATTAGGAATTGGTTCACAACGGAACGCAGTAATTGGCAAGGAGTTGTATGCACATTGTTTTCCATAAATTAGTACTACGAAATGTCTGCCGACATCTATCTGAAGTTCACTTTCTCCGCAAGAAGTCAAAGCGTAGTTAGTTTGCTTCTTTTGATCGCATTATTCAAATAAGCCACGAAGCTGAAGTTCGACTGTACATTGTCTGAGAAACTATTTTATTGTTATCCACTGTTGCCATGACGAACGAGTCGTCGGAGAATATTTGCGTACTATTTTCCATGCAGTTCACAGACAAGAATGCCACAGAAGGCTGTGAGACTACATTCATCAAGCAAACCGGATTCCGGAATGGAGAACTATTCAGATCTTCAAAAGACAGAGATACGGAAAATGACGACAACTCATACAGTATTTTGTAATTCAAAGGATCTCGCGGCAAGGGGAAATTCGAATTCCTTTTGAATCTCTGCACGTGGAGCCCTTTCTATATATTAAACACTCACCACAGCGAACATAAGAAATAACTTCTCGTGTTCCAATATCGTAATAATTTAAAGGCGATGAAGCCACGGAATTTGTGATAATAATTTTTTTTACTGTATCCTCATGCCTACAGTGTTAATTCCTTCGACTGTGCTCATTTTTAAAAGGAGAAGCGAAAGAAAGTTCACGAAGTAAAGTTGGTAAGAGCTATTCCATCTCAAATCGACCGAAATATAGAGAAAATTGACCTTACAATTTCTAAATATAATAAAACCTTTTTTTGTACGTAGAGAACTGTGATACAATGCTTTGTGCAAAGTTTGAGGCATCAGAACTTCATAGTGTTTAAATTAAAAATATTTAAATTCAAATCAAGATTTCAGGTATGACTCCCTGCAAAGTTGATGTGAATAATTTAGAGGGAAAAATTTTTCCGAGGCCGGGCATCGAACCCGGGACCTTTGGTTTAACGTACCAACGCTCTACCAACTAAGCTACCCGGGAACTCTACCCGACACCGATCACACTTCACGATGCCCGGCCCCGGAACAATTTTTCCCTCGAAATTATTCAAATCAACTTTGCAGGGAGTTATACCTGAAATCTTGATTTGCATAATACACGTCACTGTTCGTTAACAGAAAGCCACAATTTAAGTCACACGGAGTTAGTGTGCACTCGAAGTTGGTTGCTTGACGGTTGTCAGCCCACTTTGAGGTCTGTGGATATAGAGGGAAAAATTGGATAGGTGCCAGGTAGCTCAGTTGGTAGAGCGTTGGTACGTTAAACCAAAGGTCCCGGGTTCGATGCCCGGCCCCGGAACAATTTTTCCCTCGAAATTATTCAATATTTAAATTTATCGTATTTTCATAAAATTTGCAACTTTAAACTGTTGTAGCTCCGAAACCCTTTCACCCAATGATCAAAATCATGGTTTATTTTGATGCTGAGAAATTAAAGTTTATATTGACATATATATAGTTTTTCTTACTTTTTATGGAAATGGAGAAATTTAGATTTTTCCTCATTAAGACGCCTTTGCCGAGAAAAAAATATTTTAAAAATATATAGTTAGATTCCGCATTGAAAGTACAAATCAACACATATTTTTTACTGATGGCACGTTGATAAGAAAGTATTGAAAATATCAAATAAAGAAAATAAATAGTACGCGCGTGAACTAACCAGCTGACTATGAGGTGGGAGCTAGCCTAGGCAAGCAAGGCCAGAAGACATAAAAATGTGATGTATCGTCTAGCAGCGCACAGCTGGGCTACCTTTATCACAGGTTTTCATAAACACAGGAGTAAAATGACGCCCAAAGCTCGTTTATCTTCAGCTCTCGGCCAGTGCGTGCGGTACTGCGCCGTTAAAGTCTAGGCGTGTGAAAATAATTTATTTAATACCCTCGAAACTTATTGCCGTACCACTAAGTAAACAATGCCGAATCCCTCTTAATAATGCAAGGTTTTTTCTCAATATTTTTTTTTTTACATTTTTACAAATGAGCAAAAAGCCTAAACGTAAGTAAAATCAGATTATCTGTCTCTCTGTGTAAAATAAAAACACGGATTACTTCTTAACACAACCTACCAAATGTCAGCTTCAAAATAAGCTCTCGTTCAATGTTCTGCAGTAAATGGTTCCAGAGTTCTGAGCGCTGAAAGAGGCTTGTTTTTCTAAAATACTCTAAATTTGTCGCTCAATAATACGAAAACCGTTTGACTTTCGATAGTATATTTTTGAAAATGCACTCTCCTCAGCACCTTGTATAAGTGGGGAAAAAAATAGAGTATAAAAAATGCGAGTTTTTTACTGATCGCTTTCATGTGGAATAGCCTGTAAAGCCATAACATCAGCGTATAGAAAATTCTAAGTACGGTCACTGCACGTTCGTATCTTTGATGTACTGCCTTATTTTAGTGACCTTCTTCTGCCTTTTTCCCCTAGAGTTGGCGCTGATATCCCACCGGCAGTTTACAGCAGAAATACTCTTCATAGACTTGCCAGCGAATCAGGATTGCTGTTCCACCGCTCGCAGCTGCTCGATTACACTGCCCTCTAGCGTTTGAAAGTGGAATTACACGCTAAAGGAACGCAAACGCGCAGAAAAACAGACCAGGGAAATTCGTTGTGTCCATTCTTTATAATTCCTATTCGCTGATAACATTATACAATTTCAGTTTTATTCCTTTTCTTTCTTATTAGAGGCCCTGCGTAATAATTACTGTACTCTCTTATGGCTTTTAAGAAACCCAGAGGTTCATTGCCGCCCTCATATAAGCTTGCCATCTGTCTCTATCCTGAGCAACATTAATTCAGTCTCTACCATCAAATTCCACCTCCCTCAAATCCATTTTAATATTATCCTCCCATCTATGTGTCGGCCTACCCAAAGGTCTTTTTCCATCTGGCCTCCCAACTAACATTCTATATGCATTTCTGAATTCGCCCATATGTCCTACATGCCCTGCTCCTCGCTTAGATAATGTAGGAGAATATTAATACATTCATAGTGCTCTGCCCAAGAGCAGGTCTTTCATCGCAAACCCAGTTTTCTCTAATCTTTCCTATTTTCTGCCTTCATCTTAGTCTCCGCACATGATCCATATATCTTAATTTATTTATTTTTATTTTGCTAATAATTGTAACACAAAATGTAATATATACAGAAAAAATTTAGCTCGCCCCTGAAAGAGTAGAACTCGTGCTCAGGGGCGGATTCCTGAATTGAAATTAAGAAATTAAAATGGCCTCATCACATTACTTATCTTTGTAAGAGGCTTCGTAAAACAATTTATAAATTCGATGCTACTTACCTATTAGAGTTCTACGAAATGTTTATTTGGCCATTATTCAGTCTACCATTCAATATGGTATAATTGTTTAGGGTGGAAGTACAAAAATTAATCTTATTCCGTTAAATTTACTACAAAAACGAATAATTAAAATTTGTTTGAAGAAACGTTTCGATTATCCAACTAAATTAATTTATTCTGAATTTAATGTATTTAATATTGAACAAATTTATAAGTATACGCTGTTAAAATTTTATCATAAAAATCGTAATAAGTCTGTACTACAGACACACAATTATGACACAAGACGAAATATTAATTCAACATTAGTAGAACCTAAATGTCTCACATCTGCTGGTCTAAAACATTGCATAAATTTTGGCCCTCGGTTGTACAATGCTTTAACTAAATTACACCCAGAACTTCTAATATGTAACCCACTAACATATAACAAGAAAATTAGAAACGTGTTAATATCTTCAATTTGATTAAATAAATTTATAGCCTATGTGTATGAATTGATCAACCTATATTATATTTGTATTCTATAATTTTGAAATATATATTAGTCCTACTTTTCACGTGCGATATTATTCTTCTCTAGTGTTAATATTATATTATATAATTCCATTGCCGCTGTAATTATATTTTAGTTCCTATTTTATTTTACTTATTTATTTATATTATTATTATTATTTTTTACTTTAATATTATATCTGAACTGCGACCGAGCACGAGCGCTGCTCATTCGGTCTCAAATTTTGTTAATACTACTGTATCTTCTTTTTATATTGCTTGTATTATTTTATTTGTATTTCTCTTTGTTTGTTTTGTAATTATATTTCCTTATTCTGTATATTTGAAATAAATAAAATTGAAATTGAAAAAAAATGAAGTATATAATACAATTTGTCTTATGTCTACTATGCAATATATAAATTTAAATTTACAATTTTTCAATTTTTATAAAATCCATACACAACTTTTTTTTAATTTAATACTAGAACTATTAGAATTGACAAGATTTGTATAGGGTAAACTAGGGTCTGTTGGACAGTCGGGCATGTTGGACACTCTGTACTTTAACGTGTTACCTCGCCACTTGTGGGCACCACATTCAGCTAGAAGTCAATGAAGGAAGTAGCCACGAGTGGGGCTACTTCCGTCATTGACTTCTAGCTGAATGTGGTGCCCACAAGTGGCGTGGTAACACGTTAAAGTACGGAATGTCCAACATGCCCGACTGTCCAACAGACCCTAGTTTACCCTATGTAAATATGAAATATTTATTATGTATTCTTGGGCCTAAATTACTACTATGATTAAATACTGTAACAGTGTTGCATTTTGGTTCAAACAATTTTAAAGAATTCATGCCTTTTGTTTCATAACTATGAGAATACAATTCAAAATTATTTCGATTTTTATGTATGAATTTGATTAATACAATATAATAAATTTGTCTTATGTTAAGTACATTAAAGTCTAAAAACAATTTCTGAGTTGGAAAATCAATAGGTTTATGAAGACATATTTTAATTATTTTCTTCTGTAATAAATAAAGTGGATTAAAATTTGATTTAAATGACTACCCCATCTTATAATTTCATACATAATTACCGATTGAAATAAAGTTAAATATAATGTTATCTATCATCTGTTATCTTCTTCTCCTCTGAACTTTTCTCCTGGTCACAATTCCTTCCAATGTATTCTTCAGTAAGCAGTTTCTTCTTAGCCAGTGACCCAGCCAATTCCTTTTCCTCTTCCTGATCAGTTTCAGCATCATTCTTTCTTCACCCACTCTTTTAAACCCAGCTTCGTTTCTTAGTCTGTCTGTCCATTTCACACGCTTCATTCTTCTTCATATCAACATTTCAAATGTTCACTTCGTTAAAAAGTTCATGTTTTGTGCCCCATGCTTCATTCTACACAAAGCACTTCACTAGTCTCTTCGTTAGTTCTTTTTGCAGAGATCCGCAAAAGATACTGCTTTTTCTATTAAACTTTGCCATTGCTGTCCTCCTTTTGACTTCCTGTCAGCAGCTCATGTTACTGCATATAGTACATCCCAAGTATTTGAAGCTGTCCACTTGCTCTACCGCCTCATTTACGATTCGCAAGTCTGCTTTTTATACTTATTAATTTCTGTCTTCTATTAATCTCAAATAATAACTTTTTTCACAGCGAACAATCGCTACGAACTTTTCCATCAACCTAACATAAAGAAAAAATACCCTGATCTAGCAAAAAATATAGATTTCAACATTTTCGCGGAACACGTTTTAGTATACCTGATAAATAAAATGTGATTAGAAATGCGTTTGAAACGAGCTTTCATTATTCTCCAGCAAATTTTAATTAAAGGGTTCACTCCCATTGAAGGTACGCATCTCTATCGGTAATTCAATGAACTAGGCCTATGAAAGCACATTCCATTATATCGAATAAATTAATGGAAATAAACAAAAACTGTAATTAGCGAGAGTTTTTAACATGAGTAACACGTTTTCGAATTAGTATTCCACGAAACGTATTCATTAAAAAAGGATATAATTCGTGCCAACGACAATGCAATTACAGAAGTTATTTCTGTTCCTTTTCTCCTCTAAATCATATCTGCAATTACGCTAAACGCGAAATTACAGATTGGACTGGAAAAGTACGTATAAGAAATTGCGGTTCTGAGCAATTAACCGCACACAGAGAAACGAAACAATTGCCTGTTGTTATTTGGAACTTCGTTTCAAACAGTTGCAATAAAATAACAAAGAAGAAATAACTGAAGTTACACAGAACATAACAGAAACAAATGAAACCGAACAATCTCACGCAATAAAATGCGACTTCTTTCATATTTTACAAATGTTTATTACTCTGTTATAGTAGGATGGATCAGATTTACGACAGCATAAACGGCAGTTAATTCTTTTCAATTAAACATATCTGGTGTTTAGGTTAGTTTGTTAAAACATGACAGGTTTAAATGTACCTTATTAATTAACATATCACGAAATTAATAGCCTGTTTCTGTAAAAATATATTGTAATAGTGGCTTGTGCAGCAAATGCTGCAAACTAAGTCAATTAGACATTCAAATAAACATTTTTCAGATTTATATTCAATGAAGAGTACCAGACATTCTGAAAGTTATTTGCTTCCATAATAATGAAAGATACTCTCTCTCTCTCTCGAGCCAATACTGAAGAGAACCACACATATAAATACCTACACCACACCGCCATTAAATATATGAAAAACACCCACCCCCTCTTGATTAGTAACTAGGGTATAAAAATATTTGATTTTTAATAATATTATTATCTTACGTAAGTTTTATAGCTTTCAGTAACATATACTATATATACTATATAGCCGCCACTCAGTAAAATATAGAAATCAAAATCTAATTTAAGTTATTCTCTACATCTACTTATATAACCCCAAAACGTTTCACTTTCATATCATCAATATAGCATTAATATGTATACTTACTTACTTATGGCTTTTAGAGAACCCGGAGGTTCATTGCATAATTAATGAAAAATAGTCACATCATGGCATTAACTACAATAATATTTCATTTCTAACGGTAATAATGTCATCAAACCACCTCAAGTTTTGTAGTTTTTAATATCCAATACACAGCTGTACCCAGAAAATTACACACCACAGAATTGAACCTGTAAATTATTTTTAGTAAGTTAAGTTTTTAATAACCAATTTAATTTGAGCTCTAAATATGTCAGCATTCTTGCAGATCATGCATGGCCTTCGTGTAATATTGTTTACTGTAGTGTGTGTTTTGTTTTATTCTGAAATGCAACACGGCCGACTTGATGCTCGCTTCGCTTCTCCTTTACAAAAAAAAAGCGAAGGGTATATCAAGTCGGCCGTGAATGCTATTAGCTAGTTCTCAAAACTGACGACAGATGGATTTTGGAAAATAGGAAAATTATGTTTAAAAATTGACATTTCACTGAAAACTACTATTTTTCTGAGTTCCAAGCTTCAAAATGAGGGGTCATTTATTAAAATCCGTTCAGCCGTTTTCCCGTAATTTCCATTACCAGTTCAAATTATATATACAGGGTGTAACAACTTTAATGTTTAGAATTTCTGGAACATGTTCCCTGACACGTTCTACGTTGATTAAACCCAACATACCTATATCCGAAATTGAGAGGTTACAGAGATAACAGAGCTGGAAAAAAGAGAACTTCTTGCAGCTCCAAGCATTATACCGTTTATACCAGACCTATTTTATGGCATTACTAAGTAGAGATATATAAGAAACATTTGAAAAGCAGTGAATGAAGGAAATTTTACTTTTAAAAGAAATTAAATTAAAATTGTTTATGTTGCTAAGGAAACGAAACAGACAACAGTTTAAAATAACAGTTGTGAGAAAAATAAACCGTATTGTGACTAGTCTTTTTATTGAGTTTTGACCATTAAAACATGCCTTTTGTGTACACACATCAGGAATACGCCGACATAGTTTATGTGTATGGACTGTGTGATGGCAGTGCAACAGCAGCTGTTTTGGCATATCAAGCACGGTTCCCAAACCGTAGGATTCCTAGTGCACAGGTATTTTCACGTGCCTATTGGCAAATTTCAAGAAGTACAGTGTTTGGAATCTTAAGGACATTTTTTTTTTTTTTTTTTTTTTTCAAATTTGCACTGCTTCTTTCATACTCACAAGTAGTTGATATTAAAATGTAATATGGTACTAATAAAAATAATGACATAGACATGTCACTTTCGGAAATTGGTGTTACTTCTTTCAGTATTCAGCAGTGGCGTAGCGTCAATGTAAGCTAAAAAGCTTAGCTTCCCCAGTTAATAATAATTTCATAATAAACCTGCAGTTTATGGACAAAATTATTTATTAATTTTAATAGAATTTATATTTACGCGTTAAATATTGTGATGCGGCAGCTCAGGATTATTTGTGATGCAGCAGTAAACAAGAAGCCTGCACACACCAGCTTCCAAGCAGACCGGTTTCTTTTGTGTAATCCACCTCGCAGATTTTCCATCCCTTTTAAACTACCCTAGTCGCAAGGCTCGAAAAGAAGCTAGCTTTAACATTTAAAATAAGTAGTTTCCGAGTTATCCCTTTTCATTAGTTGAAGTGTTAGTGTGCATTGTGGCTGATATAATAAATAATGAGCGAAATAACAGTTCCTGACACTAATTTCCTTGAATTTTTTAGGACAATTGTATTATCAAGACTGACTTACGAACAAAAGTGTGATTTAAAAAACAAATGACTGACTCCCTTGCTGTCAATGAAGGACACAACCAAAAGACAGACGCATACTTACTTACTGATACTAATATTATGATTTCTCTAAGTATGACAGGGAGTGAGCTAATGTTATACGTATATGTGTCTATTTGTTAAGAGATATGTGTAAACCGTGAAATCGCATTTTATTACGTCCCAATTGAGGTCATGCCTTATTGGTGTTACTTACGATGTTCCAACCAATCTTCGACTGCTGACTTGAAATTGACTACTATTTATTTTAAGACTGTATTTTTGTAATACGTTTTCTCATATTGCATGAAAGACAACTTGAGTTAGCTTCCCCTGTTCAAAATTTCATGCTACGCCACTGGTATTCAGCGATAAAATTAAACTCAAAAATTTAACTTTGGAGTACAAATACTCCAAACCTATAGAACTTTGGATATAGGTATGTTAGGTCTAATCGACGTAGAACATGTCAGGGAACATGTTCCAGAAATTCTAAACATTAAAGTTGTTACACCCTGTATATAGATGTTTAATATTTCTCAAATAAAATATCGAAACCGACCAGACTTATGGGCTAGTGGTCAGAGCATCTGACTACAGTTCATGAGGTCCCGGGTTGGAACACAGGAACACAATCCTTTCAATGTGCAGGGTTATATTCATGGATGGGTAACTCGTGCTCCCAAAGTGCTAAAAAACCTTGAAAGAGAGAAAGGCAGACGGAGCCAGCCGCAGCAGTTACAAGTTGTTTGTAGTTTCGCTGCTAAAGCCACGGTGCGCTCTGGCGGCTCATGCAGGTGGTCGTGATATCTATTCCATGATTTGAATTTCAGAATGACGCATGGTACAATCATTATAGTAATTTTAGAAAGACTATACCTGAACACATAACAAAATTATATTATTTTCTAGCTTTGTGAATTAGTTTAGTACTGGAAACACAAACTGAATACAACCTTTTCAAGATACAACAAATATAGCTGCAACACTTATTTATTATTACACTATTTGTCAATATTTATTATTATATGTCTTATATGAAACGTAGGACGCTATAATTTACAAGTCTTTATACATTATAGAGTATTCCTCTGTTGCAAATCAAGATTTCAGGTGTAACTCCCTGTAAAGTTGATTTGAATAATTTCGAGGGAAAAATTGTTCCGGAGCCGGGTATCGAACCCGGGACCTTTGGTTTAACGTACCAACGCTCTACCACTGAGCTACTCGGGAACTCTAACCGACACCGATCCACTTTTTTCTCTCTATATCCACAGACCTCAAAGTGGGCTGACAACCGTCAAGCAACCAACTTCGAGTGCACACTAACTCCGTGTGACTTAAATTGTGGTTTTCTGTTAACGAACAGTGACGTGTATTATGCAAATCAAGATTTCTGGTATAACTCCCTGTAAAGTTGATTTGAATAATTTCGAGGGAAAAATTGTTCCGGAGCCGGGTATCGAACCCGGGACCTTTGGTTTAACGTACCAACGCTCTACCACTGAGCTATTCTAACCGACACCGATCCAATTTTTCCCTCTATATCCACAGACCTCAAAGTGGGCTGACAACCGTCAAGCAACCAACTTCGAGTGCACACTAACTCTGTGCGACTTAAATTGTGGTTTTCTGTTAACGAGCAGTGACGTGTATTATGCAAATCAAGATTTCAGGTATAACTCCTCTGTTCTCAGATAGGTAATAGTCTGTATTCGCAAACAGTAACAAATTCAAGGAAGTATTTTTTACATGTCACGCAGATGAAATAAGCTTACTTCTGAGCTCTTCCTTTACTTTGAGAGCTTTTTTACTTCTTTTTTGTATTAAACTCTGACTCAAGCACATAAGTATATATGGAAGCAAAGAGTTTATTTGGATCTGTTCGGTAGATTTATTCATTCAAACTATAAATTTTCAGGATTTTCTATCGACGTAAGCCAATAAGATTTCAGAAAAATTTCGATTCCTTGTCAATTGTCACTGTTTCTCCAAACCTTAGCAGTGAATTCTGCTGTAGGTCTTGAAGTAGGGTCTTATATTTGATAAGATTTTCTTATCACTCTTCAAGATAGTTTATAGTCAAAGAAAGTGAAGTTGTCTATGTTCTACATGATACTGCCACATTTCAAATTTATCCATAAATGCTCTTAGCTAGTCGATTATATGTCGTGCAGTTCTGTAACTCTCACGCACAACGTGCCAATGATATTTGATATCAGTCTCACCTTCTGATATCCCATTTTTACCTTAAGCTGTTCTAAAGCAGATGCAGACAATATTTCGTTACTAAAACCTTCACTGTCTATTTGTAACATAAAATGTCATGCGTAAGAAAGTGTAATAGAATAAAAGCTTTACCTCTCTTCTTAATTAAAAAAATTCTCTTTTTACTCGTAACTAAAGGGAACTGATCTGGGAATTATATTGTTTTTCACTTAAAACGAGCCGCCACTTACTGCAGACGCGATCGAACTTGTGTCTTGAAAGAACCGCACACAGACAGTACAGCTAGTACAGAGTCCGTTCTACCTGCAATGAGATGTGTTGGCACTTTGAGAGTACGAGTTGCCCACCCATGGTTACATTGCTTCCACTCTGTATACGCACACCTACTGGTAGGAATGTAGTGATTACCGGTATGAAAGCCTTACCGGCTCAAGCAGTGCGGACAGTTTTGGCATAATTAGCAACTCAGCGCTGGAATGACAGGGTTGTGCGGCGGACAAGGAATTCAGAGCCGGCGGACTCCCTAGGGCGTTCCACATGTTGAAGCCTGTGAAGTCATGTATGTGTATACACAGATTGCCGGGCTTTGCACTTACGTTAATTATTGTTCCTATAAGGACCATTAACTTCAGGATTTAATCTCCGTCCACATCATGTTACTCTTTTCGCTTATTCTTCTCTTTCACTTTTTTTTTTTCACTTCTAAGCTCCAGATTCCTAGGTTCGAAACTGTTACATTTCTATACTAGCACTTTTTCATTGTCTCTGATTATTTTTTATCAGTAAGATCTTAGGTCCATAGTTTTGAATCTGTTCTATTTCTGCATTGCTAAGGAGACACGAAATTACCTGTCTGTACCACGCCAAATAATACACTACCGTCCTTTAGGAAAAATATCTTTGGGCCGTCCGGTGAAACAATGGACCGTTATACATGAATGAAATAATATTTATTAACCACGAATGGGTTTTGATCCGGTGGCAGTTAGAGATAACAAGAAATATGTAAAATAAAAAAAATATAATAAATAAACAAAAAAGATTAATAAATGTAAGAGTTAATATACTCTACAAATCTAAACACTTGATTCTATATACTCGTATATTACTGTATATTACATAAAATTTAATGAAACTTTGAATTTTTCCCATTGCTAATTTACATATTGTAAACATAAAATTACATATTATAAAGATACAAAATACACATAAATACAAAATACAGAATAAATATATAACAGAAATAGAGTAAAATAATACATAAGTATAAAAAAGAGGATACAATAATACGAGGCGCATCCAGAAAGTAAGTTTCCCGATTTTTTACCCTTGAAAGTAAACGTAATTAGCCGTGTCAATTGCGCATGCGTAACAGATCTATGACGTATCAATCATATGCCAGCCGGATAGGTCCCGCCTGGTGTCAGTAGCGTGGCAGCAGTGGTCTGAAATGGATGCTCTTATTCCTTCTCCCACCGCCTGCGAGGTTCGGTCGGTGATAAAGTTCTTTAATGCACAAAGCATTGCGCCAATTGAAATTCATCGGCCCCCTCCCTCTCTCTCTCTCTCTCTGTCTCTGTCTCTGTCTCTGTCTCTCTGTCTCTGTCTCTCTGTCTTTCTGTCTCTGTCTCTCTTTTTTTTCTTTTTTTTTTTTTTTTTTTGCGCCTCAAGAAATTCCTGTCCTCCGGTGAGCGTTTTGGCAAAGACGAAGAGCTGAAGACGTCTGTCACACGCTGGTTCCATTCACAGGCGGCAGAGTTCTACGACAGAGGGATACAAAAGTTGATCCCACGATACAAGTCTCTCAATTCTGATGGTGGCTATGTTGAAAAATAGCTGAAACATTGCTGTACCTGTTGCCAATAAATGTTTTCCTGTAAGTGTGTCTTCTTCTTTTTTTAAATAGGGAAACTTACTTTCTGGATGCGCCTCGTATTAATAAATTTGAGGACCCGAAGAGCAGTGCTCGTGTTCGGTCGCAGTTCAGATCTATTACTATAAGAGGAATGTATAAAAAAAAAGTAGAATAGAAACTGAAAGTGAAAAAGCAGCCACAATGAAATCACATAATAATATGATATGATGTCATAATATATAATATAATATAATATAATATAATATAATATAATATAATATAATATAATATAATATATATAGCGAATAGAAGCATTTGAAATGTGGATATGGAGAAGAATGGAACGTGTGAAGTGGACAGACAGAATAAGAAATGAAGCTGTGTTGGAAAGAGTGGGTGAAGAAAGAATGATGCTGAAACTGATCAGGAAGAGGAAAAGGAATTGGCTGAGTCACTGGCCGAGAAGAGACTGTCTACTGAAGGATGCGCTGGAAGGAATGGTGAACGGGAGAGGAGTTCCCGGTAGAAGAAGATATCAGATGATAGAAGATATTAAGATATGTGGATCATAATATAATATAATCTATATATATAATTTGAACTGGTAATGGAAATTACGGGAAAACGGCTGAACGGATTTTAATGAGTGACCCCTCATTTTCATGCGTGGCATTCAAAGTTTTTCGGAAAAATAGTAGTTTTTAGTGAAATGTCAATTTTCCTACATAATTTTCCTATTTTCCAAAATCCATCTGTTGTCAGTTTTGAGAACTAATTTTATTGAATCACGGCCGACTTGATTGAATTTCAGAACAAAACAAAACACACACTACAATAAACAATAGGCTATTACACGAAGGCCTGTAAGATTGCCGACATATTTAGAGCTCAAATTCAATTTGTTATTAAAAATAATTTACAGGTCTCATTCTGCAGTGTATAATTTTGTGAGTACAGCTGTGTATTGGATATTCAAATCTACGAAACTTTAGATGGTTTGATGACATTATTACCATTTTACAAATTACATATTATTATGGTTAATGTCATGATGCGTCTATTTTTCATTAATTATACATAATATTAATGCTATATTGCTGACATGAAAGTGAAACGTTTTGAGGTTATGTAAGTAAATGTAGAGAATATTTTAATTTAGATCTTCATTTCTATAATTTACTGAGTGGCGGCTATATATAACTACAAAACTTACGTAAGATAATAATATTGTTTTTAAAAATCAAATATTTTTATAGTTCTTAATCAAGTGGGGTTGGGTCTTTTTCATATACTTAATGGCGGTGTAGTGTAGATATTGATATGTGTCATTGTCTTCAGTATTGGCTCTAGAGAGCGCAAAAAATACAGTTCCTAAGGAAAGACCAAAAGGTATTACTTACTAATAAAATAAGAGGCCGAGAAAATTTTGTAGTCTCCAGATCATTTCAGCATAATCTCTTAGTAGGATAAAATGATTTCACGCTCTACATTTCAAGTTCTACATGCAGCAAAATGCTATTGTTCGAAAACTTAGCAAACCTGACATTTTTTTTAACTTTCGCCTACAATCCACAATGACCTGAAGGTGGATAGGTTCAAAAAAAGTATGTGGCCTAAAAAACCCATTCAGAGGGAGTATGTTTCATTATTATGGAAGCAAATAACTATCAAAATGTCAAGTAGTCTTCATTGAAAATAAATCTGAAAAATTTTTATTTGAAAGTCTAACGAACTTAGTTTGCAGCAGTATTTGCTACACAAGCCACTAGTATAATACAATACAATACAATACAATACAATATATGAATCAGATTTACAAAATTGTCCATAAAATGCACACGTATCTTTTAGAACACATAATCGTATGATTCACTCATTTTACTCTATCCTAATTTACTACACTGGCATTAAAACACTTTTCACTGTCACTTCAAAAACGTTTCATTGCTACTATAATACCATAATTTCACTGCCACGACACACTCACTGTCACAATAGCTCAAATCAATATTCGTATTTGTGCAATTTCTTAATGTATAAAAAAACTTACACTGTTGTTTATTAGTATTAATTTTAAGCCTATTTTTAAATACATTTACGATTTTTGGAAAAGCCTCTGCCTGATTGGAAGAGGGACAGTAAAGAGAAAGAATTCTATCTTGAACCTATGCGTTACATGTGACTCAACTCAGAAGAAAACACAACAATATTTAAAACACGTTCTTGAAGTAAATTTTGTTACAAATGTTGAATTCGTGATGATGGCAAGCTCCGTTATTATTATAAAAGTAATAATTTCATATCGTTGTCTGTAAATTTTCAACAATTTTACCTAAATTTGACACTGAAGAACGATGAACATTGCATCCTGAGCCGTATATACAGGGACATCATTTTATTTTTACTAACATTTCTAATATTAACCTGGCTATACCTTTAGATCAACGGTTTACTATCCTCTTCCACGACTAAATACTGGCGTATTATACAAACAAATCACTTTACTAGGTATAGGTGGGAAGAAAAGTAGTTCATCCATTTACGTAAACTAGGAAATATTGCGTTTTTGAGTTTGATCATTTTCATTAGGTTTTTGTTTAATCAGAATACAGTACAGTATTAACAATGAGTGTTTTTACTCATGAACTAATATGTCCATGCGAACGTATTCATTATGCAGTGTATATTATACTGTCTACAGCACATTAGCGTACAATATAGAGAATGAAGTTAAATTGAAAAATAATCATAATATGGATATTTAAACACATTTTTCGAAATGGTGACCGTTAATTTCGATACAGGCTTCAGTTCTTTTGTGCATGTTATCGCGTTATAGACTATTGTACCTGATTCCAATCACCAGTTTCGTCCTCCGTACTAGTAACTCATGTTGAAATAATTCTGTACCTACTCTATAAAAGAGTACCTTACGTACTGTAAATTCAATCTTCACTTCTGCCCGATCCGAAAAGATAAAATTACTCAGACATGCCATCTACTGTCCGTCCAAGTGGTTTCGTCGCAGGATCGTAGAAAGGGAGGAAATCACGTGACAGTTAATTACTTAACGAGGCCCTTTTATTTAAGTTATTTTAAACAGTTGTATAAAAATTACGTAGACGTCCAATTCCTAACAGAAATTAATGTTCTCAGAAAAGAGCTAAGACAGCCCAGACACTAGCTGGCAAATAGAAGCAGACGGGGGAAACCGGGATGGAACGTAGACAAAGTGAAAGTGATAAAGTGAAAATTAAAATTAAGGTGACATTCAACATTTAATTTTTTTAAGGTGACATGTATTTATCTAGGCTGACGACTTTACTTCCTTGGTTTGAATTGTAAATTATTTAAAACTAGCGTGTAAGAGGGCCTTAGACTAGAAATGTTTAGTTTAAATGTAGTTCTGTTTATAAGTATGCATAAGGGTGTAATTATTTGACTTATTTGAACTGTTGTATCAGTGAAGCGAGGTGAGTCAGTGAAGTTATGGTTTTACAGTGCAGTGAACAGTTCCGATCAGTGATAATTTATAGCGTCAATGAAATGTGTTCTATAGTGTCAGTGAAATGTGTTACAGAGTGTCAGTGAAATGTGTGCTAATGTGTCAGTGAAATGCGTCATAGTGCCACTACAGGGAATGAGATGAGAGCAAAGTGAAAGACTATTGAAACTTATGTAGGACCTATAGATAATTATGTAGGTTGTATTGTAAAATTAGGTACTTTATTTTATGTATTATTATTATTGTGTTAAATTGTATTGTGTATTATTATTGTATTGTGTGTAAAATTGTATATGTGTTGTAAAATTGTATATGTGTTGTAAAATTGTATTGTGTATTGTACATTTTATTGTGTATTGGTTATCATTTTATTGTGTATTGTTAATATTGTATATACCACTGCCACCGGGTGCTTGCCCACTTGCAGTGTAAATAAATACATACATACATACTTAGAACACTTTCATATGACGCCTCATGTGTAATAGCAGGAGTTCTTCCAATTCGTCTAGTCATAGAAGAAAAGGTAAGAATTTATAGAGCCACCCACAAAAACATGGAGTACGATGCACCTCTGGAAGTGATTCACTGGCCACACCCAGCTGAAGAACCACTCATAAGAGCGCCTATGGAGGATACGGCAAACAAAATAGATATATACACGGATGGAAGTAAAATCGGAGGAAAAGTTGGAGCTGCTGCGGTCATAATCCAAAACGACATGGTCATCCACCGATCCAAATACAAACTGCATGAAAAATGTTCTAACAATCAGGCAGAACAAATAGCAATCTTGAAGGTACTACAACACATTGAGAATGTAGAAATAACAGAAGAAACAGAGAATATTGCAGTAGTTAACACAGACAGCAAAGTGACACTGGACACTTTACAGAACAAGAATAAACATAATCCAATAATTGAAAATATAAAGAGAGAATTGAAAAAATTGGAGAGACAGCAATGGACAGTTCTCTTTAGGTGGGTGAAGGCCCATGTCGGAATAGTAGGGAATGAGATAGCTGACCGTCTTGCCAAACAAGTCGCCATAGAAGATGAAGGGGAAATAGCTTATAACAAAATACCGAGAGATACCATAGTAACAGAAGAGAGAGAAAAGACCTTAAGAAAATGGCAAGAGCAGTGGACTATCTCAACTAAGGGCGCAATAACGAAATCATTCTTCCCATCAATTAAAGATAGATTGAAGATAAATTTACCTGTCGGGGCAGAATTTACTTCTATTGTGACAGGTCACGGCTTCACAAGATCGTACCTTCACAGATTCAAGATTATTCCAACTCCAACGTGCCCTTGCAGACTAAAAGAAGAACAGACAGTCTACCATATACTACTAAGATGTGCCACACTGATAAAAGAAAGAAGAATCCTACGAGCTAGTATAATACGCACAGGTCAAACCTGGCCTCCACCTTTTGATCAGTTCACAACAGCATACCTCAAAAGCTTCAGAAAATTGATAAAATCCATAGAATTTGGCAAAATGTAACAGAATTGAAATTAGAAATAATATTAACAATGATGGTAACCTAAAATATATAGAAGTACAATTAGGCAACACTTGTATCTATAAGAATTTCAAGATCGCAATCAAAATTGTAAATATTTTGTTCTCATAAATTATGTAACTAATTATTGTAATATTTTATGTAAAGCATGTAGTATTACTCCAATGTAATGGAGCATGCTGATATACAAAAAAAAAATACATACATACATACATACATACATACATACATACATACATACATACATACATACATACATACATACAAATGGACGACAGTACCTGTGCGAAAAATGATTCAATATTGAAAGCTCTTTCGTCACTGGAAAACGCGAACATATTTTTGGAACGTACTGTTCACTATGGCCGTATGGCTACTGTGACTGTATATGCGGTCTTGGTTCTGTGTGGAGGACGGTTGAACTTCAGTAGTAGAAGGGGTGGGAGTGAAGTACTGTACATTCAAAAACTCAAGTACAATAAAAATTGAAGTAAAAATAAAATGATGTCCCTGTACATTTAGTAGCAACGTCAACACATCTGGAAGGTTGCACTGTTGATGATTACACTTACAGTGACATAATACATTTTTGAAAGCAATGTAAAACGGAAAGCGAAGGAACGAGGAGTGAAAATACCTGCAGGAGTTGGAAATGCGGGCGAAGTAAGAGGATAGCAGCCTTTTAGTTCTCCAATAAGTGGTGTCACTGTGCAGTTGAGGCCGCCCATTCTTCTCAAGAAACCATTATCGTCCCGAAGTTTTAAGGTGAAGAAACAGCGTGCAATAAAGGCATAATGCGTGGGGATGTTCGCAGTTTGAAAGAGAATATGCGTGCCGCGAAACCCAGGAAGCTCGCCTATTTAATTCTGTTAAAAATGTTGTTACAAGATCTGCGTATAATATGATAATTAGTAAAGCAGTTGAACGGATTACATTAGATACAGTTAACTAGATAATTTTTGTAATTTCATGGCTGTCAACATACTTACTTTCAAATGACTTTTAAGGAACCCGGAGGTTCATTGACGCCTTCACATAAGCCCGCCATCGGTCCCTATCCTGAGCAAGATTAATCCAATCCTTACCATTACATCCCACCTTCCTCAAG
Source organism: Periplaneta americana (assembly GCF_040183065.1). NCBI lineage: Eukaryota > Metazoa > Arthropoda > Insecta > Blattodea > Blattidae > Periplaneta > Periplaneta americana. The sequence goes on along the minus strand of NC_091124.1, from coordinate 29,838,302 downwards.
TCCTTTTTAATATTATCCTCCCATCTACGTCTCGGCCTCCCCAAAGGTCTTCTTCCCACAGGTCTTTCAACTAACACTCTATACGCATTTCTGGATTTACCCATACGTGCTACATGCCCTGCCCATCTCAAACGTCTGGATTTAATATTTCTAATTATGTCAGGTGAAGAATAAAATGCGTGCAGTTCTGCGTTGTGTAACTTTCTCCATTCTCCTGTAACTTCATCCCTCTTAGCTCCAAATATTTTCCTAAGAACCTTATTCTCAAATACCCTTATCTCTGCTCCTTTTCAAAGTGAGAGTCCAACTTTCCTAACCATACAGAACAACCGGTAATATAACTGTTTTATAAATTCTGACTTTCAGCTTTTTTGAGAGCAGACTGGATGGTAAAAACTTCTCAATCGAATAATAACAGGCATTTCCCATATTTATTCTGCGTTTGATTTCCTCTCGAGTGTCATTTATATTTGTTACTGTTGCTCCAAGATATTTGATTTTCTCTACCTTTTCAAAGGATAAATTTTAAATTTTTATATTTCCATTTTGTACTATATTCTGGTCACGATCATAATTATAGGGGAGAGTCGGATAGTATCGGACATCGGGTAATATCGGACAGTGAGTTTCTTTCATCTACCACACGATGATAGTACCTGATTGACATGCTTACGTTTCTGTGATGTTGCATAGAGAAAAGTAACCATGACATTCAGGTACTACCATATGGTGGTAGATGAAAGAAACGCACTGTCCGATACTACCCGACTCTCCCCTATACTTTGTTTTTTCGGGATTTACTTCCAAATCTATCTCCTTGCTACTTTGAAGTAAAATTCCCGTGTTTTCTCTAATAGTGTGTGAATTTTCTCCTAACATATTCACGTCATCCGCAAAGACAAGAAGCTGATGTAATGCATTCAATTTCAAACCTTCTGTGTTATCCTGAACTTTCCTAATGGCATATTCTAGAGCTAAGTTAAAAAGTAAAGGTGATAGTGCATCTCCTTGCTTTAGTCCGCAATTGAATTGGAAAGGCATCAGACAGAAACTGACCTATACGGACTCTGCTGTACGTTTCACTGAAACACATTTTATTTGATTGATCTAGTTTCTTGGGAATACCATATTCAGTAAGTAAAGATTTCGTATAATTGTTTGAATCTAGCTCTTGTTTTCAGTGCACTATGTTTGTTATATCTGATGCAAAGGAAACAAGAAATAATTGCTGAGTGATAATGTAGTGTCATCCGCAATTACCGACTTAGAGATACAGGGCCATGATTGATTGATATTTAATATTTTGTTTCATATGATCCGTCTGAATGAAAAATGATGTCTAACGTGTAAGTGAAATGGTCATAGAAATATCATGCGTTCCAAAACTATTTACTGAAAATGAAACTAGTACAGTATAGGCTATATGGCAAGTGTCAGAATCGAGGGTCCATATAATTATGTGCTAAAAAATGTAGGTATTGAGATTATCTATATAGTAACGTAACGTGTGATTTTGAAATTGCAGATAAAATCCTGAACAATGGAGTGGCAAAGGAATTTATGCAGGGCATTTCAAAATCACGAGTGGGGTTTTGTAAGACTTTTTCACGAATAAAAAGAAAGAAATTGAATGTCCTAATGATCTTGAAGTAATGAAAATATTATTAATTTTACTATTTTAATATTCTTACTTACGAATTGGTGCTCACTGCAACTGGATTCTGGTAACACTACAAGAGACATCTACCGGAAACAGCGTAAGTGACATTTTATTACTCTATCATTAGACTATTATTGCATTGAGGACATATTTTATCGTCCATTTCTAATTACTGTCACAATTATTACTATTATAATTTGTGATTTGAGTTCTTAAGTATATAATAAAATATTTAACAGAAAAACACAGTTCTCAAAAGTGATGTGCGCCATTCTACTCACCGTAAAAGTTGTCGAAGTTGTAGGCGTATTCCTTGCTTGTTGAGATGAATGGTACTGTTCAGCGATGTTGGCGTGGCTGAATGATTCCATTCGTGTTTTCGGTTGTTCTTGTATTGCGAGGTTTCTTGTCGCGGATTATTTCATCAATATCTTTACTCGAAACTTCACAAAATCTTCAGGTCATTTTGAAGGTAACGCCAACAATGGATAAATGTTGATGTATGTATTACTCACTGAAAATAGATTCACCGACTGGCCTGATCATGGGTATAAAGAAAGGAGGTAGTGGTGATATCTCTTCAGAGGGGATTATAAGAAAACTAGTGGCTTGTGCAGCAAATGCTGCTGCAAACTAAGTTCGTTAGACGTTCAAATAAAAATTTTTCAGATTTATTTTCAATGAAGAATACTTGTCTTTTTAATAGTTATTTGCTTCCATAATGATGAAACATACTCCCTCTGAATGGATTTTTTTAGGCCAAATACTTTCTCTTGAACCAATCCAACTTCAGTTTTTGAGTTTCAACGCGAAAACGCAAGTATCAATTTCATGACGATAGCAGTAGCTATTTCAGGTCATTGTGGATTGTAGGCGAAAGTTAAAAAAAGTCAGGCTTGCTAAGCTTTCGAACAATAGCATTTTCGTATAGCTGCTGCATGTAGAACTTGAAATGTAGAGCGTAAAATCATTTTATCCTACTAAGAGATCTTGCTGAAATGATCTGGAGACTACAGAATTTTCTATGCCGCTTATTTTATCAGTAAGTAATACCTTTTTATCTTTCCTTAGGAACTGTAATTTTTGCGCTCTCTCGAGCCGATACTGAAGACAATGACACATATCAATATCTACACTACACCGCCATTAAGTACATGAAAAAGACCCAACCCCACTGGGCTAATAAGTATAAAAATATTTGATTTTTAATAACAATATTATTATCTTACTTAAGTTTTGTAGTTATGTATAGCAGCCACTCAGTAAATTATAGAAATGAAGATCTAAATTAAGATATTCTCTACGTTTACTTACATAACCTCAAAACGTTTAAATTTAATGTCATCAATATAGCATCAATATTAAGTAAAATTAATGAAAAAAAAATGCATCATGATATTTACTATAATATTTAATTTCTAATGATAATAATGTCATCAAACCACCTCAAGTTTCGTAGTTTTGAATATCCAATACACAACTGTACTCAGAAAATTATTATACACTGCAGAATCAGTTTTTAATAACAAATTGAATTGAGCTCTAAATATGTTGGCAATCCTGCAGGTCATGGCCTTCGTGTAATAGCCTATTGTTTATTGTAGTGTGTGTTTTATTCTGAAATTCAATCAAGTCGGCCGTGATTCGATAAAATTAGTTCTCAAAACTGACAACAGATGGATTTTGGAAAATAGGAAAATAATGTAGGAAAATTGACATTTAACTGAAAACTACTACTTTTCCGAAAAACTTTGGGTTCCAAGCTTCAAAATGAGGGGCCATTTATTAAAATCCGTTCAGCCGTTTTCTCGTAATTTCCATTACCAGTTCAAATTATATATATAGATTCTAACAATTAACTGAAACATGGCTGTGATTGGTTGATTTTGCACACATTCTTACACACGATTGGTGTATATCAGGAAACTTACATATGAGTGAAATAGTCAACATAATATGTTCTGAAAAATGTTCGTTACATGAATCCCAAGTAGTTAAATTCAGAAAGATTCTAGGTGGTTATACTTTTCTCTTTTCTTATTTTGATTGTAGCTTGATGCAAAATTTATCTTCAATTGTTACAAAATTGACGTACGTAGATACCATATTACGGATCATGTGACAACCTCGAAAGTCACAGCATTAAAGATTAAGTGTGTAATCAGTGTGTGCAGTTGATTGAACGATATATCGCGTGTCATTCTCGAGTTCTGGAACCGCCTGCCCTTATCTCCACGCCCCCACGACTTCTCGTAAGTAGTCTACTTAACTCTCGAAAGCTGTTCAGATTGATTTAGACTACATACGCGTCACCGCAATCTCAACATAGAAATTTTAGTTCATTGTTAACTTCGTTCTGCATTTTCTAAACGTAAACTAATAGTGATGTTAACATAATCTGCCACTAGGAGGACCATGTAACGCCTTCTCTCCAATTACTTTCATGGGTGCCTCTGAAGGAACGGAGAACAGTAGGCCTACTTTCAATGTCCCCCCTATTTAGGATCATGCATAGGCCCATTTCTGCTCCTAATTATCTGCTATCGCGCTTTCAATTTCTTACAACTCTTCGAAACCGGCATCAAGCACTTCTTTCTATCTCTCTTCACAGAACGTCTTTATACTTATCCTCCTAATAATAATCCGTGGCGCTACAGCCCGTGAAGGGCCTAGACCGACCAGCCGGCTGCTGGCCTCACGCCCACTTGCCGAAGCAGAGGTGGACGATCATCCAACCAGAATGGAGGTATCGTGTGGTTAGCACGATGATCCCCCCAGCCGTTATAGCTGGTATTCGCAACCGGATTTCGCTATCTATCGTAGCTCCCCAAGTGCATCACGATGCTGGGTGGGCACCGGTCCCATACACTGTCGAAATTTCATGAGAAAATTTCTTACTCATCCTCCTACACTGCAGAAATACCTCGCCTCTGGAATTCGTTACGTAATGACGTCAGGGATTACCGGACATAATCACAGTTCGAAATTAAATTCGACAATTTTGTTTTATTCCATTGTTTTTAAGTATTGCCAGATGTGTTGATTTGTGTTTATGCTCTAGATTTAAAACTGCAATTTTAAAGAAATAAATATCAAAAGTCCTTCAATAACTGTCTATTCAAAATACAAAATATTACATAGGTTACATGAACGTATCTTTGACTAGCGCTTTCGCTATTATAATAGCATCTTCAGGTCAGACTTGCGTGATATTAAGCTTTTCATATAAAGACATAGATAGACAAGTAACGTCGAAATGTGTTAAGGTACATGACGTGAAGATATAAAAATACAATGGTAAGAAAAGTAAAATTTGACTTATGAACAGTCTAATATATATATGGCAGTAAAACCTTCATGAGGTCTCAAAAAATTAATACATAAAAGTATTTGAGACCTCATGAAGGTTTTACTGTCATATATATATTAGACTGTTCATAAGTCAAATTTTACTTTTCTTACCATTGTATTTTTATATCTTCACGTCATGTACCTTAACACATTTCGACGCTACTTGTCCATCTATGTCTTTATATGAAAAGCTTAAATCCCGCAAGTCTGACCGGAAGATGCTATTATAATAGCGAAAGCGCTAGTCAGAATACGTTCATGTAACCTATGTAATATTTTGTATTTTTGAATAGACAGTTATTGAAGGACTTTTGATATTTGTTTCTTTAAATTTGTTAACTTGTCGGACCAACATGCCTTTCAAATTTTAAAACTGCAAGTTTTTTGTTTATATTCTTTAATATCTTAGCCTTGTTAATTAACTAGGATATACCCGTAATTATTACGATACCTGATCATTTAAAATTTGTGTGACTGTAGTCTGCCTGTATCTTCGTGTAGTTTTACTTTTTATATAGCTTGATTTCTATTATTATTATTGTTATTGCAGTTATATTTTTGGTGGTGTGAAAGAGACGGCCTGATGGCTTTAACTACACCAGAATGAAGAAATAAATAAATAAGTTAAATAATTAATTAAGTAAATAAGTAAGTAAATAAGTAAAAAATAAGTAAATAAGTAAGTAAATAAGTAAATAAGCAATTAAGTAAATAAGTAAGTATCTAAATAAGTAAGTAAATAAGTAAGTAAATAATTAAGTAGATAATTAAGTAAATAATTAAGTAAATAATTAAGTAAACAAATAAGTAAATAATTGAGTAAATAAATAAGTAAGTAAGTAAATAAATAAGTTAATAAATAAATAAGTAAATAACTAAATAAGTAAATAAATAAACAAACAAAGAAACAAATAAGTAAGTAAATAAATAAATAAATAAAGCTTGTGAGGTCATCATTCTTAGTATAAAACTTTTCCAGCATTTCGGATGTGGTACGCTCAGTTTTCTTGAAATCTACATAGGAAGAGAATCTTCTGAATCAGCTGTAATGGCGAGATCAGTCAGTTTAACTCCCCCCCCTTCCTACCGTAGTTCACTTCACACTCGTTAGAACACTCACGAGTTCGTAGAAATCTCGCCTCTATCACGAGTCGTATACAGGTGCAGAACGTGATGTTCGTGGTTTCATGAATCTTGATCGGGCACTTCCGTTCAAAGGAAATTGAGGATCAAATATCACAGGAACACTTCAAAGGCTGATTATTACTGTTCGGTACAATCGCTTGCTTGACACCGGTTGTGAGGCACACAAGAAGCGAGGTTAGGATAGCTCTCGAGATAATGGGACAAGTGCTTCAGACAGAGTTCGCAGTCCAAAGAAATCAACTGCCAGCCTAGGATTAAACATTCCCTAAGGCGGTATTACACTATCCAAGTTCTTTGATCAAATTTTGACCAGGATTTGACGCGAACTTTGAATCAAAGATATGCTATTACCCTACATCAAAGATTTTTGACAAAATTCAGTTTTCTGTATAGAACTCTGTGGAAACAAATATGGAATCCGATAGGAGCTTATGTAAGGGAAGGGTTACGGGTGTGAACTCCCCCCTTCGAACTTAAAAAAAAAATTATATATTTATATTTAAATATTTTTTTAACCATAATCCTTTTCCCTTCTCTAATTCTTCATTGCCAGAGTAACAAAATCTACATCGACATCAATATAACCCCTGTGCTTGGTGATGCTGCACGTTCGAATTATAACAATGCTGTCTTTATTATAGAGAGGCCTATCGCCTAGTACCGAACTTGTAATAAAATGAAACTGACACAATATGGAATTTAACTTGTGAAATATAATATTTATTTAATCGCGACGCTGTTATTCCCGGCGTGACTCCTCCTCTTTGCTTACGTCTTAGGAAGTGAAGGCTCTATAAAGTCTAGGTAGATAGCATCGTTCGCCATTTTTGTTCTTTCGTTGCCGAGCTACCAGGCGAGGAATCTATTTGCCACACCGTTAAACATTATCATGTCGTAGCTCCTATGATAATAAATCAAATGCACTGTAATTGAACAAATAATTGAGCGGCAAATAACGTCCTCGTGTGCTTTCTGCGAACGCCAACGAAAGAGCCAAAATGGCGGGCAATTATATTAAGTATTTATCGAGCCTTAGGAAATGCATAACGTCATCATCAGCGAATCACAAGACGCACACGTTTAAATGTAGCCGACTGGCAACGTGATTGACTGCCGGAAATAAGAGCGACGGGACTATAAAAGGTTTGTTTTGACAGTTCTGTAGTGTAGACGTTAAATATTGTGCATTGTCGATTTTGAACTCATTTAGGATCGTTATCCTATTTACCCATTCGTTAGAGTTCTGACTTCATTGTTAAACGTTAGTTTAATGTTTTGTGTGTTTGGGAGTTCATATTTTTAATAATAATAATAATAATAATAATAATAATAATAATAATAATAATAATACATAAAATTTAAAAATATCGATAATGTAAATTGTAAACAATTTTAATAATAACTCCCCTTGACAAAATTGTGCATATGCCAATGGCAACCGAGCAAAATGCCGCCATTATTGTGAGTGCAAGCGCGATATTTGATATTGGCTTTATTAATAAACGCTAGAATATAAAAAAGAAGAAAATCAGGAAATGTTGGATTCCTAATTTCACTAAGTTTCTGCATTCATAGCTTACCCCTTTATTTATTTATTTATCTATTTATTTATTTATCTATTTATTTATTTATTTATTTATTCACTTATTCATTTATTCATTCATTCATTCATTCATTCATTCATTCATTCATTCATTCATTCATTCATTCATTCATTCATTCAGTTATTTAGTTATTTATTTATTTATTTATTTAGTTATTTAGTTAGTTATTTAGTTATTTATTTATTTAGTTATTTAGTTAGTTATTTAGTTATTTATTTATTCATTTATTTATTTAGTTATTTATTTAGTTATTTATTTATTTAGTTATTTATTTACTTATTTATTTATTTATTTATTTATTTATTTATTTACTTATTTATTTAGTTATTTATTTATTTAGTTATTTATTTATTTAGTTATTTATTTATTTAGTTATTTATTTATTTATTTAGTTATTTAGTTAGTTATTTAGTTAGTTATTTATTTATTTAGTTATTTATTTATTTAGTTATTTATTTAGTTATTTATTTATTTATTTATTTAGTAAATTATTTATTTATTCATTTATTTGTTTATTTAGTTATTTATTTATTTATTAAATTATTTATTTATTCATTTATTTAGTTATTTATTTATTTATTTATTTAGTTATTTATTTAGTTATTTATTTATTTAGTTATTTATTTATTTAGTTATTTAGTTAGTTATTTATTTAGTTATTTATTTATTTATTTAGTTATTTATTTATTTATTTAGTTATTTATTTATTTATTTAGTTATTTATTTAGTTATTTATTTATTTAGTTATTTATTTATTTATTTATTTAGTTAGTTAGTTATTTAGTTATTTATTTATTTATTTAGTTATTTATTATTTATTTATTTATTTATTTATTTAGTTATTTATTTAGTTATTTATTTATTTATTTAGTTATTTATTTATTTATTTATTTATCTATTTTTAATTCGGGAATTTCGAGTTACAAAGAAACTCGTTCTCCTCGTATAAATTTATAGGTATTTTTACGACAACAGGATTATAATTAAATCTTTCTGCCATTTTCTATCTTTATTTTCAGCTGATGTTTCATTATAGTGCCTTCTATATTTCAATTAGATTCATTTTGTATCAAAAGAAGCCATATTATGCTGGTCATATTGGTAGATATCATTTCACTTCCCTACCTAAAATCGTTGATGCCTCCCAAAACAGCTGATGTTTATCCACCATTTTCAAGTCTTAGTAATGATCAGTGGAGCCAACTTATATGGGGCCACGGGGCCCGAGCCCACCCAATAATTCGTCTTATTATTATTATTATTATTATTATTATTATTATTATTATTATTATTATTATTATTATTATTATTATTATGCGCTGGTTAGAGCATTCATTGCGGAATAAGTTTTCTCATGAAATTTTGACCACTGTAAGGAATCGGTGCTAATTGAACGTTTTTCTTTTTGTTATGTTGTCATGGAAACAGAAAACGTATTGCCATCTACATACAGTATATATCAACAGAGGGAACAGTAAGTAATGTAATTAATTTCGAGGTGTCATTCTTTGAGATATTTCAAACGAAAAAGTTTAATACAGTTTTCCTCGTTTTTGCTTCCTTTCCGAGATAAAAATTATTTTATATAGAACATTTCGTAGCGTGTTTTGGGAAAGCTATTGAATTAATTCCCAATATGCTCAGTAAATTTAAGAAAACAGTGTATTACGGTAATAAATGATTGAAAGAATTTTAGTTTTGTCCTTTAAATATGCAGAAATTTGGTCCAAACAAATGTAGCATTGTAAAATTCCTTATCAGAACGAAAAGTTGCATTTGTTCGGTTAAAACTTGTGCACATTTGAAGGACAAAACTAAAGTTCTTTCAGTCATTTATTATCCATAATACACTGCTCTCTTAAATTGACTGAACATATTGTAAATTAAATCAATAAAATAATTTTTATCTCGGAAAGAAGGCAAAAACGAGAAAAATTGTACAAAACTTTTTTGTTTGAAATATCTCAAAGAGTAGCACCCTGAAAGTATTTACATTACTTACCATTCACTCTGTAATTATGTATGTATGTATGTATGTATGTATGTATGTATTTTTTATTTTAGTAGGCTATTTTACGACGCTTTATCAACATCTTACGTTATTTAGCGTCTGAATGAGATGAAGGTGATAATGCCGGTGAAATGAGTCCGGGGTCCAACACTGAAAGTTACCCAGCATTTGCTCATATTGGGTTGAGGGAAAACCCTGGAAAAACCCTCAACCAGGTAACTTGTCCCTACCAGAAATCGAACCCGGGCCACCTGGTTTCGCGACCAGAGACGCTAACCGTTACTTCACAGGTGTGGACTGTAATGAATGTATGTATGTATGTATGTATGTATGTATGTATGTATGTATGTATGTATGTATGTATGTATGTATGTATGTATATACTATTGTTTAATGAATTTGAAATCTAAATCATGATTTTGACTCAAGACTTCTGTTATTTCACCTTCACAAAAGAGAACTGGAAATATATGTTACCATGACTACAGCACAAGATGACACCTGCATACGTCACTATACTTGTTTTTTTTTTTTTTTAAGATGGGGCATGACAGGAGCGTTGCGATCGGAAAAACAACTGAAGGTCACATAGCGTGGTAGACCTGTTGCTATGGTAACAACGGTTGAGTTGCCAAACTTAACGTTCCCACGTGGCGAGTGCTTAATAGCTCTCTTGGAGACATTTATTGTACACACACTGTTAGCATTGGTACGTTTCGTCTTTGATTCTCTGTCGATTTTTGTATTGTTTTCTTACCTTCGCGTCAATTGTCAATTAATGTTTTAACGTCAGCCATCTTAACGTCAATTGCTGGCTTCCATCAGCTGGCAGCATGGTAGTCCATATTGGCAACATGGCACTCTAGTTCCAAGCCCGGCCGCTTAACTGTCATGTCCCATCTTTCAAAAAAACAAGGATAGTGGTGGCAACGATATTGAGTATTTCTTGGAGAGTGTAGCCACGATATTCAGGGTCTCTGCCACACCCCCTGCTTGTCGCAATATTGATCAACGGATATGAATGTAGTGGTAAAACAACGAAGCGTGTGAGTAGATAAAATATTTACACGTTATACATTCCACTGGTTTTCAAACATGCAGACCGCCCTCAAAACGTCATGTATATTGGATAGGTAAATGTTGAATCAAGTCTGTACTTCATTTGAGCTGTGTTTACATCTCCCTTGTACGGTATTACCCCTGAATTGCTTTAAAAACTCGCCGTGTGGATCGCCGTAGGCGCTTTCCGGATGTACGAAAAACGGAATACATCTAATTAGCATTTACTATGCATTACATGGAATAAAATATTTTTCTGAGCTGAGCAGAATGCAGCCATTCTTATATGATTATTAAAGGTCTGTTAATATTATATAAATTCATGTGTTCACATGTGTAAACATTATACAGATTCATTCGCTGTCTACAACAGTGATGCCAACTTCCTCGTTGTATCTAGCGACTTTCATAAGGTGTTCACGACAAGATTTAATTCAACTTTGGATCCTAGTGATGAATATTGCGACTTTCACATCACGTATCTTAAACATTTCTGTTAATATATTGACGGATACAGGTAATCAGTCATGAACTTATCTTTTACTAATGAATAAGATATTACAATATAATTTAGTATAATTCAGCGGTTCCCAAAGTGTAGGTCGCGGCCCCCAGGGAGGTCGTGTAACAGGTTGAGAGGGATCGCGAGAGGGTTTACAAAATAAGGCAAAAAGTTTGTTATTAACATTTATCTTTTATTTAGAAACATAAACAATATTGAACACAAGAATAAATAGTGTTTCAGTAGTTATAATTAAAAAATAATTAATGCGATTAATATACCTATGCCTGTTTTTTCAGAAAGTAGCTTCTCAAATCTGGACTCAGCATTTCATACACACAGTGGTATCATTTCAAAGTTCAAGGAAATGTCTCACTTTTATTTTGATAGTGAACATAACTCATTTTGCCTAAATACAAGGTTGCTTTCTTTCTTTCTTTTTTCTTTCTTTCTTTCTTTCTTTCTTTCTTTCCTTCCATCTTTCCTTCTTTCTTTCTTTCCTTCTTTCTTTCCTTTTTTCTTCTTTATTTCTTTCCTTCTTTCTTTCTTCTTTATTTCTTTCCTTCTTTCTTTCTTTCTTTCTTTCTTTCTTTCTTTCCTTCTTTCTTTCTTTCTTCCTTTCCTTCTTTCTTTCTTCCTTTCTTTCTTTCCTTTTTTCTTTCTTTCTTCCTTTCCTTCTTTCTTTCTTTCCTTCTTTCCTTCTTTCTTTCCTTCCTTCTTTCTTTCCTTCTTTCCTTCTTTCTTTCCTTCCTTCTTTCTTTCCTTCTTTCCTTCTTTCTTTCCTTCTTTCTTTCTTTCCTTCTTTCTTTCCTTCCTTCTTTCCTTCTTTCTTTCTTTCTTCCCTTCTTTCTTTCTTTCCTTCCTTCTTTCCTTCCTTCTTTCTTTCTTTCCTTCTTTCTTTCTTTCCTTCTTTCTTTCTTTCCTTCTTTCTTTCTTTCCTTCCTTCTTTCCTTCTTTCTTTCTTCTCTTCTTTCTTTCTTTCTTTCCTTCTTTCTTTCTTTCTTTCTTCCCTTCTTTCTTTCTTTCTTTCTTTCTTTCTTTCTTCCCTTCTTTCTTTCTTTCCTTCTTTCCTTCTTTCTTTCTTTCTTCCCTTCTTTCTTTCTTTCCTTCTTTCTTTCTTTCTTTCTTTCTTTCTTTCTTTCTTTCTTTCTTTATCTTAGTTTAACATGTTCCTTTTAGGTTCATTTATACGACCCACGGGCCTTACAGGGCCGCGACCTGTCGGGAGAGGAATTAATCTATGGATCACATACATACTTTTTTGACCACACAAGGACGTGGAGGGCCTCCCCGGACGAGGGATCAGCTTAATACCAGGGCCACCTCCGATAAAACACAAACATTTAAGACATTACACAGCATTCACTCACACATATGAAAGGATTAAGGGAAGGATCGCCGTTCATGGCCGGACTTTCAAGAGGTACAATCCCGGCATTTGCCTGGAAGTAACTGAGGAAACCATGGAAAACCTCAGTTAGGATTGCCGGCCCCTGTGATCGAATCCCGAACCTCCCGAATGCAAGGCCAACCCTCTACCACGTCGCTAGCCCGCTCGGTTACAAAATTTAACAATTGCGTATTTTTGCATTCTTTTGATCCAAAATTGATGTACGTTCTGCGAAAAAAGTATAATTTAAACATTTCATTTCTAGGTACATATTTAAATCAGATTATCCTTCATAGTTTCTGGAATTTCAACCAGTTGAACGCAACTGTCTAAAAATGGATTCATCATCTTTGTGATAGTCGTAAATGTTTTGAGTTTCTTCAGGAATGTACTCAAAAAGTTGTTGATTATACTGGGTGTTCAGTTCAAAGTGTGTCATGGCTCGCTGTATGCCGTCATGTGGCTAGCCGATGAGCCTAGAGAATTCAATATTCCTACACTTCCGCAAAGGTGTATTACCTAGGAGGCAGAGAAGTTGCCAAGCAAGTACGGCGTTCATTCTGAAGAGTACGTACGGATGCGTACGATAACGCCGGTAGTGGCAGGAATGTGAACTGTTTGGAAATACGTACTGTCGGGATATGGGGAGAGGGTTAAGACGATTACTTACGTATTTGTTGACATTAACTTCGACGGTCAACATGGACACGGAGCATTTGATTTGTGTTGTGGAATGTTACCGTACGCAACCGATGATAACAAATACCCTGCGTACGACTTGCCAGCGCAAAACACAGTTCGAAAGAGGTCATGGTAGCACACAGATAGTACAGACCGCCATCTGTTGCTACGAAGTTCAACTTATACCGTACACGTTCTCAAGTTCAGATTGAAGAACGCCTGGAATAATAGGCAACTTCTCTGACATATAAGCTGAAACTCGCTTCAAATCGGTGACTCAACAACAGTGACGTCATGACACACTTTGAAATGAACACCCAGTAGTTGTGGAAACTTGGTTGCATATCCGCAAAAAAACACAGTGTTTGCCTATCATATGTAGCGAAATTTTCCATGAGCTCTTTAATACACTGGAATGAACACTGCTAACCGTTACTCCACAGGCGTGGACGTTTTGGAAGAAAAGAAGTTTAAAATACAACGATAAAAATAAAAAAAACATGGACACGGAGCATTTGATTTGTGTTGTGGAATGTTACCGTACGCAACCGATGATAACAAATACCCTGCGTACGACTTGCCGGCGCAAAACACAGTTCGAAAGAGGTTTATGTACAAATAATAAAAATGGCCAAATGGACTGAGTGAATTTTGGGATCACATTCTTCAATTAGACAAATAGGTTTGCATATATTCTGATTTCTCGTCTTGTACGTACAGGTATATTAAAGGTTCTGCTCTTAACTGTAAAACTCTTTCCAACATGTTTCCCCAAGAAAGTCGTCTTCTGTGTGATAAAGAATATTTTCATGTAACGAACCATACCTTCACAAATATATTTTCTTTGAATTTGAAAAAAAAAAAAAAAACTTTGTATAAGATTTTTACTATACATTCATTTTATTAAATTATTCCGGAAGAATTAAAGTTTAATGATTCTGCAATACAAAAAGATGCATCGGTTAAATTTTCAGTTTTGATTGTTGATGAACATTTAACATGGGATAAGCTTATTTTGGCTGTCTGTGAGAAAATTGCTCCAATGTCTGGTATTTTGAAAATGCTTAAAAGATCTTTGTCTATATCTTGTCTCTTGAACGTATATTATGCTTTTATCAATTCTCATTTAATGTATATGTAATTTATTTGGGGACATAATAAGAAAACTGCTTTGAGACCTTTACAAGTTTTTCAAAATAGAGCTTTAAGAAATTTATTGGGTTTTCATTATTTGACTCCAGTTAAATATCTATATCAGTTTTCTTTCGTTCTACCAGTTGAATCAATTATCAAATTAGGTGCTGCTTCTTTCATGTACAAAGTTATTAGCACTCTAATACATAGTAATATTACATTTCAGTTTAATAAAGATATACATACTTATTTAACAAGACAAAAAGACAACATATTTTTTTCTCAGCATAACTCCGTAACTTATGGAACGAAAGGACTTAACCATTTTTTAACAACTATTAACCAACTTCCTTTAGAACAGAGACTTTTACCAAATTGCCTGTGTTTTAAGAATTGTTTAAAAATACGTTTTTGGGAAGATTATTTATTTTAATTCTCAGTTGATTTATTTATTTCATGGTTTCAAACTTTTTCTTCTTTCTGCCCAAAACTTTATGTTATCTTACAATTTGTTCTTATTTTGCTTTCTTTCTTTAATAAATTCTTGTGTTATTGTTTGTTTTTCTCAGACTGTAGTTTCATGACTTTTTCAATTACATTGTATAATATATGAAGAGCACAGGAAAAGAACGTGCTTTGTCCACTTTATCAAATTTTTCAGGAGAGCAATTTCAAAGTTTGAAACCGAATTCCATGGATACTAACGGAGATATTAATGAACACTGAAGTCAGTATGAAAGAACAGGTTATCTGAATGAATTTGAATTTAAGTTTGCATCCTTATTTTTGAAAATTGTAGTTTTATTGACATTTACGTAAAGTAATGTCATAAGTTACAGGGAAAAAACGTGCTTCTTATGTACGGAGGAATTAATTTTAGATTAAATATTAAAAGTAAAGCTGTTTTCTTCCGGAAACGTGTTTGTATGTCTGTTTGTGCGTGTTGTGTGTATAGAAATTTTGAATTAACATTCAGAATTTCAAAATCACGGGATTGACAAACCTTTAAATGATAACATAACGTTAAACATTTTCTCTTTCCTTTTTTTAACTTTTTCTGTAATGAAGTGGAGTGGGGCATAATAATAATAATAATAATAATAATAATAATAATAATAATAATAAAGATCACTTTTGTCACAAAATGCGCAGGGCCTCATAAGAATAAAACAAGATCAATTCTGTCCCAAAACACACAAGGTATTATAATAATAATAATAATAATAATAATAATAATAATAATAATAATAATAATAATAATAATAAAGATCACTTTTGGCTGAAAATACACATGAACTAATAATAATAAAAATCACTTTTGTCCCAAAATGCACAAAGCCTAATAATAATAATAATAATAATAATAATAATAATAATAATAATAATAATAATAACAATGATCACTTTTGTTCCAAACTGCACAAGACCTAATAACAATAAAAATCACTTTTGACCCAAAATGCACAGCCCAGTCTAGTGTGGAAGGTTTGTGTAAAACACTCTATCTTCGTGTCCACGAAATTCCTTCAAAATCTGGAGGTCCTAATATTTTTCCTTCGATATTACCAGAGAAGTTTTTTTGTTAGAAATAATGTTACCGATATTTAAATTATTAGCGGATATAAAATAAATTATTGAAAATAATTTGTGTTTTGCCTCTGTAAGCAGGGCATGGGTATTCTTCAGATTGCTGCTCTCGAAATAGCAGTGAAGCTCTCACCACCGATGAAATCCTAGTTCCATTACACATATCACGATGTTGAATGAGGTGAGGGTGTTCTTTTGTGATGATTACCCCTCTGATGGGCCTTGTAAGAAATGAATATTTCCTCAAATATTTCTTCTGCAGAAATGACTCCTAACTTCCCATCATATCTTGAACACCACAACATCAAAAGGCGTAGGTTTACTTCGAGCTTGTACCATGATCCGCACCCAACCCATTGGAAGTTCTGCTACTGCTTTTGTATTAGTTAGTCCTATATTTTATTACATTCCATAAACGAATGTTTCATTCTGTTCATAAGTTTCAATTCGTTCACAAGATAATTAAGAAACTTCAGAACAATATAGCCTAATTCTTGCTCTGGCCTGAACATGAATCACAAAAATTTTCAAGATATCCGCTTTGTTGTCCATTATTCCTGTCACAAAGTGATTTAAAAAGGATACGACTTCATTGGCTCCTTTTCTACCATTATCTTCAGTACAACTAAAAAACACTGAAGTTTCATCTGAAATTTGATGAATATTGAAAGAGTAAACAGATAATTGCCTTCTGTAATACTAGTAGACATAATTGATATTAATGTACGGTAAGCATACATTTTTTCGTAGTCCATGAAAATTGCTCCTGTTTCTTCAAACTTCCGACTTCTTAAACGAGCATTCCTCTTTCTGGTATAAAATATTTCAACTTTGAGTTTATGGATCTTGTTGTTACTGGTGATCTTATTAATTTATTCCAAAACTTGTTTCTTCATGTTGCCATCTAAATTATTTTCAGTCAGTCTTGCATTCAGCACTTCCATCTCAGCTGTGTACTTATCACATGCATGTATCACTCCTTGGATATCCAAATGCTATATTGAATTTGGTGTTGAACATTATTCTGTATGTTTCATATGAAATTATTAAATTTTGGTATTTTTTCTTGAACATTTCATACATCTTTTTCACTGATAGTTCTTCTGGGAGATACAATTTATTGGTCCTTCCATTGCTGAAAGACTGATCGCTTTGGATAATCTGGAATTATTGTAATGAGCCCAGTCATATGTAATGATTGTTGATTCCAGTCTTCTAAATCATTAAATTGCCTTATAATACTTGATCTTTCTTCAGCACTTACTTCCTCGAAACACTTTAACTAACAGTTGCAGTCTTCTCCTACTTCATGTGATTGAACCCTTAATTTCTTCATGACTGCAGTCATTCTCCCTCGTACTTTCTTTTTCTTAACACTGTTAGAAGTCGAAGGTCTCTGAGTTCCATCCTCAGATGAAGTACTCAACATTCAATAATATAATAATATTAATAATATTATTAAAATTTAAGTGACAAATTTACAACACTTATATTTCTAAACTGAATTTCTCAAACTAAAAAGATTTATACTTGTACATAAAGTTTATGCAGCAAGAACGAATTTTCTCATTATAACAATAATGAAAAACAATGGAATATTATTTTTACTCCAATTCCCTTCTTCCTGCTATAACATGCATGCCAATCCGTAAGGAAACTAAAAATTAAATCACAGAAACAGTGGACAGAGCACATTATTTCCCTGTAGTGAGAGGACTTAGCACGTTCTTTCCCTGTACGCCAAATCTAAAATCTCTTGTAGGACTTCGACTATTCACATTATCACATTGGTCGATTAATAACTTTAAACTACATGGAATCCTGCATCTCATAGCATGCATAACTCATTTTTGAAAAAAAGTGGACAAAGCACGTTCTTTTCCTGTGCTCTTCATATGTATGTGTTTTTGTATAGCCCCTACATATGAGTTATACTCATTGGGGCATACTCAATAAATTTAAAACAAAATTGCTGAAAATACGAGTTTTCAACGCCTTTCCTTTGATGGAATTACCACTTTGTATTGAACTATTAGCACAGCGCCATGGTGGTAATGGTTTGAAGTACTAGAAATGGTGTTTACCTAATATTTCGTGTAATTTTTGCACCATATATAATTCAATTTGGGCATACTTTGGGTGGTATCTATTGATTTTGATTAAAATTATCATTATTTCCGATTTTACAAGCATTTATATTTTTCGAATGGGTCTTACTGGTCTCATATTTGGAACCTTTACCTTAATGTGCGTCTCGATTTATGGTTTAGATTTTGAAAACATTTTTTGTGCGAGATCGTGCGTATTTGCTTGGTTTCAGCACAAAACCAATCCGCGGAAAATCTAAAATTCCACATTCAGTATTCCCAACCTAACACACACAACAATTTCCCTCTTCTTACCGCTTAAGTGATATATTCATTTTACTGATTTAGGCTTTTAACATATTATTTTCAGAGACGTTCAATATAGTAATAATTATAAATTGGAAGCTTACCACTGCAATTTCACCTAAATTGCACTGTTAAGTATTGTTTTTAAATATTTGCAAAAATTAAGTAAACTCTACAACTCCACTAAAGTTACTGCATTAGTGATGCAAGTAACATTAAGGAAGCCGTGAAAAAATCAACAAGTTACATAACCTTACCGTTTGTTTTAAGTTCGCATTTATAGACTGGGGGGAAAAAAAAGACAGACGTATATCACGGCCTGCTGGAGTATAGTAAACACAGAAAACATTTTAAAGCAACAATGTTGAAGATAGATATTTATGTTTTGCAAATTTGCCGTCATTGAACAGAAATCAAGATGGAGATTTCATTGCAACTAATTAGAAATTCCTCTTTCAGGTATGTAATAAACGATCTTCGCACAAAATAATATACGATACACGAGCGGTATGTTTTCTTTCAATTCTCGGAAATTAAAAAAGCTCAACTACGTTTCGCTTTTTCAAACTTTTCCTCGAACATGAAAACTTCAACATACCGCTCTTGTAACGCATATTACTATTACACATCTGACGTACAAATTCATAAATCACTTGAAAGAGATAACTAAATTTCTATCTTAATCCATAAACAGTTCGTCGGATCGTTAGATAAAAAACTACGGTTATGGTCTCTGAATAGATTTTGCAGTTCGAAAGGGACGTTAAATAAAACAATGCCTTTACATTCGATCAGGTCAGCGTCGAAACAAATGAAATGAACTATATTCGCTTTGCATCACGACAAAATGATTATGACCTGTTTTATAACCTGGTTCTGTATAATTTCCACAAATACTTTCGATTTGATAGTTGAATTTACATTTCGCGTCTCTCTGCGCCGCTCCTGATATGGCAGACAACCCGCTCTATTACATTTGCATGCTTGGCGTGTTTTTGTCGTATAAATTTGCTAGTGCCATTCCTATGTAGATCTCTGTACAACAAATAGACAAGTGCAGAACTCTTTGCATAATCCGCCACTCTCTATATTAACTGAGCCCATTTCTTACGAACGAGGTGCACTCCCTTACTGACGACATCCGGTTCAAATAAACAGTAGTAGTTTTTTTGTTCTTGGATTACATATTAATTTTTCAATAGGGCCTACGTAAGAAGAATCTATTTGCCTTTTTCAATTATATTCTCCAAATAAGCTCATTACACTCCCTTCTTCTTCCATCTGTTAATTGTTTATATTTTGTAGTTATTTTTCTCTCTTTCACTTGTTTACACTGCTGCAATGCTTTCCGTTCACATTCTCTTGTCATCCCCGATTGCCTTGCGGTTAACCCTTAAATTGACAATGTATCCTATAGGATACAACAGGTTAATAGGCTATATATATATATATATATATATATATATATATATATATATATATATATATATATATAATTTGAACTGGTAATGGAAATTACGGGAAAACGGCTGAACGGATCTTAATAAATTATCCCTTATTTTGAAGCTTGGAACCCAAAGTTTTTCAGAAAAGTAGTAGTTTTCAGTGAAATGTCAGTTTTACTACATAATTTTCCTATTTTCCAAAATGCATCTTTCGTCAGATTTGAGAACTAATTGCATTTCAAAATAAACAAAACACACACTACAATAAACAATAGGCTATTACACGAAGGCCATGACCTGCAGGATTGCTGACATATTTAGAGCTCAAATTCAATTAGTTATTAAAAGCTTCAAGACTTGTTAAAATAATTTACAGGTCTGATTCTGCTGTGTGCAATTTTCTGAGTACAGCTGTGTATTGGATGTTAAAAGCTACAAAACTTGAGGTGGTTTGATGACATTATTACCATTAGAAATTAATTATTATTATTATAGTTAATACCATGATGTTTATATACACTACAAACTTGCGTAGGATAATAATATTGTTATTAAAAATGAAATATTTTTATAGTTATTAATCATGTGGGGTTGGTTATTTTTCATATATTTAATGGCAGTGTGGTGTAGATTCAGTATTGGCTCGAGATAGAGCAAAAATTACAGTTCCTAAGGAAAGACGGTATTACTTACTGATAAAATAAGAGGCCTAGAAAATGTTGCAGTCTCCCGATCATTTCAGCAAGATCTCTTAGCACGATAAAATTATTTTACCCTCTACATTTTAAGCTCTACTTGCTATGTCCATTGTCCAAAAGCATAGCAAACCTGACTTTCTTTAACTTTCACCTACAATCCACAATGACCTGAAATAGCTATTGCTTTACTCCCACATGAAAACCCACTGATCGTCCTGACATTTTTACTTGCGTTTTCGCGTTGAAACTCAAAAACTGAAGGTGGATAGGTTCAAGAAAAAGTATTTGGCATAAAAAAAAACATTCAGAGGGAGTATGTTTCATTATTATGGAAGCAAATAACTTTCAAAATGTCTGGTATTTTACATTGAAAATAAATCTGAAACATTTTTATTTGAGCGTCTAAGGAACTTAGTTTGCAGCATTTGCTGCACAAGCCACTAGTATGCTATAATTTTAATAGAAGAATAGAAAAAAAGGTAGGAAAATTAAAATTTCACATTACTATAACATTGCACAACATATAAAAATATGGACATTGCGACAGTTGTTTTCTTTACGGTCCGACAAGGTTTAATAAACTAGTGTGAGAAATGAAGCTTTGCCAAGTTAAGGGTTAAAGTTCTAACTTTTGTGTACTAAGCCAACTCACCTACAGTCTATATGACCCTTTTACCTTTTCGCGTAGGCCTCACCGCGGTCCATCATCCCCTTTCCCATGAGCCCGGTGGAGAGCCCATGGTGCATAGCACTACCACCAACAACGAATGACCACATATCCACGGGATCCAAGTTCGGCGGCGACCTGTAGGCAAATCTAAATCGGAGTAAGCCCGAAACCTAAGAAAGAAACGGAGATAATGATGAAAGAGAAGAAGTGTAATTATGTTGACGAAATGAATCCGAGGTCAACGCCTTAAGTTACCCAGCAATTCGGCTTCAGTTGGTTGAGGTAAAACCTAGGGAAAATCACCACCCAAGTAACTTGCCCCATTTGAACTCGGTTCCCTCTCATTTCACGGTCAGACGTGCTAACCGTTACTCTTCAGCTGTAGAATGGACCTGCCATTCTGCAGAAAACTATGAATGAATGAATTCATTAATATTGTAGTTCTTAATTGACGGCCATTTCGTACCACAAAAGCTGCAAATGACTGTCTTAACTGCATCTCCACTTAGAACTTAATAATAACATGATAATTATTGTAACAATGAAGGCAGTATTTTATTTAACAATGCTTTCAACTGCAGAAATTATTAGCATGGAAATTCAACACAGGTGATAAAATGTCGACGAATTTTCCTCGTTCCCTCTATCAGGGATAAGCTTCATTCAGTTGACGCAAATCTAGAACACGGACTCACAGGTTTTCTTCTCCGACAAAGGAAATCGTGCAAAGGATTTTATTTAACTTTAAATTCCATCGGTTTGAAACCGCGAACCTCTGATACGTGGTAATCGTAAGGCTAACAAAGACGACGATGGTAAATATAATCATTTATATGACGTCAATTCCTGAACACAGGGTTACCCAATTTTTGTAATTTCTTTGTCCTTTAAAAGAACTACTGAGCGTACAATATAATGGTTATAATTTTAATTTTACTTGAAGACTATTTTTGAAACACAAAGATCTGTGAGATGAAGATAAAAATTATAATTTGAGTTCTTTTTTAACTACAGAGACTATGAGATTATTGTTGTAATTTTAAGTTATTTAACGTCCCTTTTGAAGCAAAGAGGCTATGAGATTATTATTGTAATTTTAATTTATTTGACATCCCTTTTAAAGCAAACAGGCTATGAGATTATTGCTGTAATTTTATGTTATTTAACGTCCCTTTTAAAGCAATGAGGCTATGAGATTATTGTTGTAATTTTATGTTATTTAACGTCCCTTTTGAAGCAAAGAGGCTATGAGATTATTATTGTAATTTTAATTTATTTGACATCCCTTTTAAAGCAAACAGGCTATGAGATTATTGCTGTAATTTTATGTTATTTAACGTCCCTTTTAAAGCAATGAGGCTATGAGATTATTGTCGTAATTTTATGTTATTTAACGTCCCTTTTGAAGCAAAGAGGCTATGAGATTATTATTGTAATTTTAATTTATTTGACATCCCTTTTAAAGCAAACAGGCTATGAGATTATTGCTGTAATTTTATGTTATTTAACGTCCCTTTTAAAGCAAACAGGCTATAAGATTATTGTTGTAATTTTATGTTATTTAACGTCCCTTTTAAAGCAATGAGGCTATGAGATTATTGTTGTAATTTTATGTTATTTAACGTCCCGTTTTAAGCAAACTGGCTATGAGATTATTGTTGTAATTTTATGTTATTTAACGTCCCTTTTGAAGCAAAGAGGCTATGAGATTATTGCTGTAATTTTATGTTATTTAACGTCCCTTTTGAAGCAAACAGGCTATGAGATTATTGTTGTAATTTTATGTTATTTAACGTCCCTTTTAAAGCAATGAAGCTATGAGATTATTGTTGTAATTTTATGTTATTTAACGTCCCTTTTGAAGCAAACAGGCTATGAGATTATTGCTGTAATTTTATGTTATTTAACGTCCCTTTTAAAGCAATGAGGCTATGAGATTATTGTTGTAATTTTATGTTATTTAACGTCCCTTTTAAAGCAATGAGGCTATGAGATTATTGTTGTAATTTTATGTTATTTAACGTCCCTTTTGAAGCAAAGAGGCTATGAGATTATTGTTGTAATTTTACGTTAATTAACGTCCCTTTTGAAGCAAAGAGGCTATGAGATTATTGTTGTAATTTTATGTTAATTAACGTCCCTTTTGAAGCAAACAGGCTATGAGATTATTGTTGTAATTTTATGTTATTTAACGTCCCTTTTAAAGCAATGAGGCTATGAGATTATTGTTGTAATTTTATGTTATTTAACGTCCCTTTTGAAGCAAACAGGCTATGAGATTATTGTTGTAATTTTATGTTATTTAACGTCCCTTTTTTAAGCAATGAGGCTATGAGATTATTGTTGTAATTTTATGTTATTTGACGTCCCTTTTGAAGCAAACAAGCTATGAGATTATTGTTGTAATTTTATGTTATTTAACGTCCCTTTTGAAGCAAAGAGGCTATGAGATTATTGTTGTAATTTTATGTTATTTAACGTCCCTTTTGAAGCAAAGAGGCTATGAGATTATTGTTGTAATTTTAATTTATTTGACATCCCTTTTAAAGCAAACAGGCTATGAGATTATTGTTGTAATTTTATGTTAATTAACGTCCCTTTTGAAGCAAAGAGGCTATGAGATTATTGTTCTAATTTTATGTTATTTAACGTCCCTTTTGAAGAAAACAGGCTATGAGATTATTGTTGTAATTTTATGTTATTTAACGTCCCTTTTGAAGCAAAGAGGCTATGAGATTATTGTTGTAATTCTAATTTATTTGACATCCCTTTTAAAGCAAACAGGCTATGAGATTATTGTTGTAATTTTATGTTAATTAACGTCCCTTTTGAAGCAAAGAGGCTATGAGATTATTGTTGTAATTTTAATTTATTTGACATCCCTTTTGAAGCAAAGAGGCTATGAGATTATTGTTGTAATTTTAATTTATTTGACATCCCTTTTAAAGCAAACAGGCTATGAGATTATTGTTGTAATTTTAATTTATTTAACGTCTATTTTAAAACACATAGTCTATGAGATTATGGTTGTAATTTTAATTTATCTAACGCCTCTTTTATAGCACAGAGTCTATGAGGTGATGGTTGTAATTTTAATTTATTTAACGTCTCTTTTATAGCACAGAGTCTATGAGATGATGGTTGTAACTTTAATTTATTTAACGTCTATTTTAAAGCACATAGTCTATGAGATGATGGTTGTAATTTTAATTTATCTAACGCCTCTTTTATAGCACAGAGTCTATGAGATGATGGTTGTAATTTTAATTTATCTAACGTCTCTTTTATAGCACAGAGTCTATGAGATGATGGTTGTAACTTTAATTTATTTAACGTCTATTTTAAAGCACATAGTCTATGAGATGATGGTTGTAATTTTAATTTATCTAACGCCTCTTTTATAGCACAGAGTCTATGAGATGATGGTTGTAATTTTAATTTATCTAACGTCTCTTTTATAGCACAGAGTCTATGAGATGATGGTTGTAATTTTAATTTATTTAACGTCTATTTTAAAGCACATAGTCTATGTGATGATGGTTGTAATTTTAATTTATTTAACGTCTCTTTTAAAGCAGAGAGTCAATGAGATTATGGTTGTAATTTTAATTTGTTTAACGTCTCTTTTAAAGCACAGAGTCTATGAGATGATGGTTGTAATTTTAATTTATCTAACGTCTCTTTTAAAGCACAGAGTCTATGAGATTATGGTTGTAATTTTAATTTATTTAACGTCTCTTTTAAAGCACAGAGTCTATCAAATGATGGTTGTAATTTTAATTTATCTAACGTCTCTTTTAAAGCACAGAGTCTATGAGATTATGGTTGTAATTTTAATTTATTTAACGTCTCTTTTAAAGCACAGAGTCTATCAAATGATGGTTGTAATTTTAATTTATCTAACGTCTCTTTTAAAGCACAGAGTCTATGAGATGATGGTTGTAATTTTAATTTAT
The DNA here is from genome assembly GCF_040183065.1 of Periplaneta americana. Classification (NCBI taxonomy): domain Eukaryota; kingdom Metazoa; phylum Arthropoda; class Insecta; order Blattodea; family Blattidae; genus Periplaneta; species Periplaneta americana. Next base: position 29,813,015 of record NC_091124.1, on the reverse strand, counting down.
GTTAGTTTATTTTGAAGTAACAGAGCAATAGGATGATTGTCATAAATATATTTGTTGGACAACTTTCTTTCGAACTACATATACTACATATATATTATAATTGTGACTCTTCGTATAACTTCCCCCTTCGAACGATAAAGACAATGATACAGTGATTTTAATAAAGTGTTGTTATTCAATTTAATGTTTCCTCTTTGTATAGCAGAGGCTATTATCGTACGATGGGAAGACGAGGGTTAAAATTTTAACCCTTTACTTAAAGCTCCCTTGAAAGTTGAGAGGGAATTCATAGATGATATTTGTTTAATGTCCCTTTTTGACTGCAGACATTATTAGTAGATAATGAGATGGTGTTTGTAATTATTTATGTATGCTTCGTTTTATACTGCAGACTATAGGTATACGTTGAAGTGAAGTTTTTAGTTATTTACTAGGTAATTCCCTCCGAAATCACATGAACTATTTAGAGACGATGAGATGATTATTGTAATTGTAATCTTTTACTTGATATGCCTGAATAACAGAGGCTATTATGAGATGATGAAATTATAATATCAATTTTATGAATGTAATTTCTCTTTGAAACCGCAAATATTGTTGGAAGGCAGAGAGACTATATCAATTTATAATTATTTATAAAACGTTCTGTGCAAACAACAAAATTTTCAGAAGCAGTGAGATGAATTTAGTGTAATTGAAGTTAAATGATTATTAATTATTGTAAATATATAACTACACCATTATAGTCCTCACATAAATCCTACTTTGGCAAACGTGAATCAAATCACAGGCGAAAAATATGGAAGCCCTACATGGGGAATATGGCATCCCCGCTGAAACAGTGTTGCATATGAAGCACTGCTTTTAAATTCATAATTTTATTATGCAAAACTCGAGAGGAATTTGAATTTAAAATTGTGTTTGTTTTATGGAACTTCATCTTGTATGCTATTAAAGGATAACATGTGTTCTCCATTTGCTGTGGAGAAATGAGTTTTGCGCTATTCTTTCAAACAGAATGTAGCAATGCTCCTCCTAATTGGAAGACTGTCTTGGGGGTGTTTGTTTGGCGAAACCCGAGAAGATGGCATCTCGTACACTGGTAGGCCTATACATACACGTCCCTGAGCGGTCTCTCAGGGCTCCTCAACTGAATTGCATTCCCTGGTATCCTATCTTGTCTCATTTGTGCATAAACAGTCCGTTACTATGGCATCGGGGTATTATATCCGCTTACTACTAATCCGCCCTTTGTATAACAAGCTTCTGTAGTCTAGACGAGATGCATTTTCTAAGAGGTCCGTCGCAGCAGTGTTGATTTCATACTTAGAAGCTCCTGCATATTCGAGATGGAATATTCTAATGATTTAAACAAACTTAACAGTGTAACTTAATACAGCTGTGAATTTAGCAGTCGAGTTTTGTGTACATTTGCATGTAAGGCGTCAGAATACCGGGTGATGAATTTGGATGTGGACAAAATAAAACCACTGTAATGCAGAAAGTGAGGAGTCAGTTTCCAGATCCTTACTATCTAATTTCTGTGACAGGGATGTCAAACATGCGCTCCCTAGAGCGCAAACATTACCATTCCTACTGCCTCCACTTCCTGTCCGCGACTCTATTTTCATTCTGTTCAGTCAGTCTTTACCTGCAGAAAGTAATCAATCAGTGGCGAGCAGTTTACAGAATATTTGAAAATGTCACTGCCTACAGTACCAAGATACAGCTTTAGTAAGGAATAGGAATATGGCTATTTTGTTGTTGAAGGAGATGAGTCTAAGAAAGCTAATTGCCTGTTATGTTCCGTTCAATTTTATTATATACGGCAGCTGTGGCGAAAATGTAATTCACGAGCACATTGTGGCTCGCAATGATAGCTGTGCATGCCTCTTGCTCCCCCAACCGCCACCCTCTCACTCACTGGAGTCAAACTCCGCTCCATTTGTATTTGTCTCTGACCTACGAGTGGCGTATCGTCGCAATGTCTCTCTCGAAACCATGTACCCCTACAAAAACGGAAGTTTCAAGTAGGATGGGAGGACGCATATTTTTGCTGCCAAAATGGTGAGAATATGAAATGTATGATTTGTTCACAAGTATTACGAGGAAAACGGTTGTATAACATAAAACGGCATTATACTACATGTTACTCATGAAACATTAAAAGGTTAAGTGTTATTATTATTATTATTATTATTATTATTATTATTATTATTATTATTATTTCGATCCTTTTTCAGCAGATGTACGAAAAATGCGGTTAGGTCTTCAATTTAAACTCACAGATTTACAATGTAATGTTACAATGAAAGCTAGATGTAAGGACTTGACAAATGTTGAAATTTTCAAATCTTTGGCAAAAAATAAATATCCAAAGCTTCGTTCTTTCGCTTGCTCTGTTGAAGCCACGTTCGCTACAACTTACGTTTGTGAAAAACTATTTTCAACAATGAAAATAGCAAAAACCTAATTTAGATTACGACTGATAGATAAATATCTTCGTGATCAACTACGACAGGCAGTAAGTGACATAATTCCTGATTTTGAAACTCGGTCGCAGAGACATTCTGAAGACAGTTAACTTTAGGTTGTGATAATGTGTCCTATGTTTTCTTATTCATTTCTTTCTTCGTTACACGTACTAAACATTAGTTTGTAACCTTATACTCTATAAAATTATATTTAAGTGCTTGACTTAAGGAAAATGAAAATCCGTCAATAAGTCAGACAGTTGCTTCACTTCCCCCTCGGGTGTCCGCCTCCCTCCATAGGTGCTATGCACGTTGCAGGTCACACAGTGGCTCGGCGCACGATCACATTTTCGCCACGGCTGATATACGGCATTATAACATAAGACGTCATTTGAATGCTGCCCATGGTAAAGATTATAGGAAAAACGAACTGTAAAATTGTTGTTGTGTTGCTTATTTGAGGCGTTGGTCCGAATAACATCTATGTTACAATCTGCTACCTGTGCAGGAGGAGCAAAAATGTTACATCATAATTCCGCTCACGAATTTATTATCGGACGGGTAATATAGACTGTTATTCCATCAATATATTTTTGTACACCAAGCGAAGTATACAATTCTATCTTATTTAAAGTCATATTACACATAGCCCTAATAGAAGTTTGTAACATTTTTAACTCCACAGAAATGCTAGTGGGGGATACAGACAACAAACAGTTTTAGACAATCAGAATATTATCAAATATCGTCGTTGTTCCTGCAATAACTCCTATGTGCAAAATATATAAAATTTTTCAGTAGGACGAAAAAACACATTTATTCATCCTATGGCAGCCGTACATAGGAGACTGTGAATTCTTACATTTTCGAAACAAAGAAATATAATTACTTATAGGAGATTTTATTTTTTGCTGAATCAGTATTTAAGTTATTTAATAGAACAAAAATCTGAAAAACGATAAATGCGCCACATAGGAGTTATTGCAGGAACAACGACGAAATCCAAAATCAGTAAAAAGGTTAAATTATAAATAAAATGATTATGATATTTATTTCTAATTGCTATATCACTTTGAGAGAGGAACATAGGTTAAGGGTATTTGAGAATAAGGTGCTTAGGAAAATATTTGAGGCTAAGAGGGATGGAATTACAGGGGAATGGAGAAAGTTACACAACACATAACTGCACGCATTGTATTCTTCACCTGACATAATTAGGACCATTAAATGCAGACGTTTGAGATGGGCAGGGCATGTAGCACGTATGGGCGAATCCAGAAATGCATATAGAGTGTTAGCTGGGAGACCGGAGGGAAAAAGACCTTTGGGGAGGCCGACACGTAGATGGGAGGATAATATTAAAATGGATTTAAGGGAGGTGGTATGTAATGATAGAGAATGGATTAATCTTGCTCAGGATAGGGACCGATGACGGGCTTATGTGAGGGTGGCAATGAACCACCGGGTTCCTTAAAAGCTAGTAAGTATATATTAATGCGAATTAACACCATGTAATTGATTAAAGGTACAGTAAGTGTCATTATGAATAAACATACAATATTGATCAAATAATAACACTACAGGTATTATTAGAAAATAACGTCAATATTGAAATTTAGGGACACCATTAAATTAATGAAAGTTGTAACAATAACAAACAAATAAAGAAAATTAAATATTACAGTTGAGAAATTGTTGGGAAATGAAATTTGAACCCCTGTAACGAATATTCAGTATCCATCCCAACAGATGGCTTATCTGTTTAGTATAAATTTTATTAATAATGAAGACAATAACAATCACAGTTTTTAAATGCTGACTATGAGATAGTAATACATTTTGTGCGAGATCGTCCGTATTTGCTTGGTTTCCGCAAAAACCAATCCGCTTTAAGTCTAAAATTCCACATTCAGTATTCCTAACCTAACACACTTAACAATTTCCCTCTTCTTACCGCTTAAGTGACATATTGATTTTACTGCTTTAGGCTTTTAACATATTATGTTTAGAGACGTTCAATATAGTAATAATTATAAATTGGAAACTTACCACTGCAATTTCACCTAAATTGCACTGTTAATTATTGTTTTTAAATATTTGCAAAAATTAAGTAAACTCTACAACTCCACTAAAGTTACCGCATTCGTGATGCATGTAACATTAAGAAAGCCGTTTGTTTTAAGTTCGCATTTATAGACTGGGGGGAGAAAAAAGACAGACGTATATCACGGCTTGCTGGAGTATAGTAAACACAGAAAACATTTTAAAGCAACACTGTTGAAGATAGATATTTTTGTTTTGCGACTTTGCCGTCATTGAACAGAAACCAAGATGGAGATTTCATTGCAACTAATTAGAAATTCCTCTTTCAGGTATGTAATAAACGATCTTCGGACAAAATAATGTACGATACACGAGCGGTATGTTTTCTTTCAATTCTCGGAAATTAAAAAAGCTCAACTATGTTTTGCTTTTTCAAACTTTTCCTCGAACATGAAAACTTCAACATACCGCTCTTGCAACGCACATTACTATTAAACAGCTCCTTTGTAACATCAAGAGCAAGCTGTGAGCACATCCTTTTACAAGAATTTCCACATATCTGTTCCTGAAACGAAATACCTTGATGAAATTCCAAGATAAACTATAGTGCCAAAACACAACATAGACCAACTAGCACTAGGTAAAGTGTAAATTAAAATATAACTAATAAAATACTGCAAAAATAACAGACAGGAACTTACATTACTTGAGGTATCTTTCGCACTAACTAGATTGTATAATTTATTACTGTAAATATCTCAATTTTGCGTCTAAGTTGTGAAGTCTGAACACAAGCTAGTACTTTCCGTTTCTCTGCGAAATTTTTTGCTTCTTCCCCCAGTTTTGTCTTCATATTACTCTTTGCCTTGAAGGGAAGAAAGCCTTGAATGATTGCAAGAATGTCTGACCCCACAGGACTAATACGGAGATGTAAATCCTTCTAGAGACAGCAAAGCGGGATTTTCTACAGTCTGTTACTTTATCCCTACAGATTAATGACTCCGACATAAAAACTTAAATCTTTCAGGGAAATTAATTGCAGTAGGCCTAAGCCTAGCGTTAGGCCCGAGGTGGAGTACAGCTATGGACTTAACCCAGATTCTTTAAACACTGTACGCGGTCAGACGGCATTTGTTTTTTATGAAGGATGTTGAAAACGTGTATTTTCGTGAATAGCATAATGTCGAAATCCGTTTCTTCTTTTACTTCGTCAGTTTTACCTTCCATTGTATTACAAACTTACAATCGAATGCGGTATGGGGGAGGGTATTCACTTTTGACCAACTTCAGTCACACATTATGGAATTCCCGACTCTTGTGGTGAGCACCGTATAGGGCCACCGCAGAGACAACACATGATAGCATTATGGAAAGAGACATACATCCAGTCCCTTCCATTGCCCACGCGGGAATCAAAACACTGACCGATTCGTTGGGAAGTAGTTATACTACCCGCATGAGCAAGGAAGTAAAATCTATTTCTTATAGTAATAATAATAATAATAATAATAATAATAATAATAATAATAATAAATTAAATAATTAACCATATATACATCTTGATTACAGAACGTTTAACATTATATCACTTCGGAAAACGTACTATTTGTCTTTCTTGTGTTACATTTTATATTACCTTGTTAACATGTTTCAGCCTGCTATTGGCCATCATCAGAACTGGTCGTTGCTGGTCTTGGCGCCTTTTGTTTTGTTTCCTGTGGGGGTGTGTTTGTGTTGTCTAATGTGGAGTCAAAGAGTGTGTGTTCTGAAATTGAGTTGTGCGTTGAGAATTTCATTTGGATGTGTTTTTGTATGTTTGTATATTTCGTATTGTTCTAGTGTGTTTAGTTTCTAGCTTTTTGGTTAGATGTGTAGAATTTCCATGTCCGTGTTGATCTCTCAGAAGGTGTGGTTAGCATTTGTGATGTGTTCTGCATATGTGGAAGTGTTTTGTAATTTTTTACGGCTGTGATGTGTTCTTTGTAACGTGTTTGAAATGATCTGCCTGTTTGTCTTCCTATGTAGAAGTTGTTGCAGGTGTTGCATTTGAGTTTGTATACTCCTGTGTGGTTGTATATGTTTGTTTGTGTTGTTTTTTCAAAACTGTTTCAATGGTATAGCGTGTTAATCCACTCTCTCTGGTTGCCTGACGGATGGACTTCTTGGGACTTCTTTCAAACATACTCTGGACATTTGCAATATTTTCTTGGAATCTTGATATTGATGATCGACCAGAACATTGCAAATCTAACATAGAATCTGTCCTCATTAATTTTCTGTGACAGTTTCTGATTTTTCGGGGTTGAGAATCGCATTTCTTCCATTTTCAGCTCTCCACCAAGGCTGGACTTATAACAGATTTGCATACTTCGTACCTTACAGCATGGTAAATGTCGGATGCATTTTCAGTTATTTCGTATTAATACTAGGGGAACTATTTTCTATAAGTCGATTCAGGTGCCGGCTTACGCTGACGACTTAGATATCATAGGAAGAAATCAGGCAGCAATGAAAGAGGCCTTTATTAAGCTGGAAAAGGCAGCAAGAAGGATGCATTTACAAATTAATGAAGAAAAAACAAAGTATATGCCAGTCACGAGAGCTAATATAAATGGACCCCCTTACTTGGAAATAGGCTCTTTTGAATTTGAAACTGTCCATAGTCTTATCTATCTTGGCTCTGAAATTAACAACAAAAATAATGTTAGTTCTGAAATAAAAAAAAACGAATATTATCTGCCAGTAGATGCTTCTATGGTCTTAGAAGGCATATGAAATCTCAAATTATATTTAGGAGTACAAAAATGATGATGTATAAAACTCTTATAAGGTCTGTACTATCTTACGCATCTGAGACTTGGCCATTGTCGAAGTCAGATGTGACATTATTATGTACATTTGAAAGAAAGATTCTTAGGCAAATCTTTGGACCAGTTAGAGAAAACGGAACATGGAGAAGAAGATATAATTTCGAACTGTACAGATTATATAATGAGCCGGACATTGTTAAATTCATAAAAATAAGAAGATTGGATTGGGCCGGGCATGTTGTGAGAATGCAAGATGATAGAGTTGCGAAGAGAGTTTTTAAATTTATTCCGATGGAAAGAAGGAAGGTTGGGAGACCGAGATTGAGATGGGAAGATTGTGTGATGGATGACATCAAGACTTTGGGTGTTAGAAATTGGAGAAGTTTGGCATTGGATAGGGAGGAATGGCGAAAACTTCTGAAGAAGGCCAGGGCCCATGAAGGGCTGTCGTGCCATTGATGATGATGATTTTCAGTTATTTGCATTTATTTTCTATTATATTTACCCATATAATATTACTATTACATTATGTGTTGCCAGCTTGAAAATAGCTTTTGACATATCAGACACACTGTAGATAGGAAGGAATAAATATGTAATTTATGTTTATAATGTTGGTATTTTGATTCTGCTTGTAATGAACTGGACTATGAGAACACACGCTCCTCGTTCTGCTTGCAGGCCCTGTCCCTTCGTATGCGTGTCCTCAGGGTTGCATATACACACAGTCGCTGGTAGCTATATGCTCACATTTGCAAGGTATGTGGATATATTTGTAATGCAATGTTTATGTTGATATTTGATTCTAAAGCAAATAGGTGAATATTTACTCGATTGTTAATGAAAGTGAAGGGACATTTACTACTCAATAAAATTTTGTTATGTAAACTGCCTTCAATTTCCATGTTCCATTTAACAGGGTTTGATTCTCTCTATTTAATCAACAGTGAAATTTGTAGCCTGATTCCGAAAAGTCCAAAATTGATGACAATTCGTTTTTGATCCCAGCGTCTAAATTGATATTTAGTCAAGTGTCCGAAGACAGGTTGGAATCTCTAGGAATTAATTTTAGAATGTTGTGTAGAACATGGAGAATATGTAAAATTTCCACATCATCACAGTGTTATCTGAAATATGTGGTAAAATTTCATGCAGATAGATCTAGTAGTTTCTGAGAAAACGGATCATTTATGTTGACTATTACACTTTTACTACGTTATACTACTTTTGACAAATAAAACGGTACGAAAGGACGTCTTTAAACCAATCATGGCTGCTTATCACACAATTTTATCGCGTCCCTAGTATTTGTTTAATTTTATCGCGTCCCTAGCATTTGTTTATTTTTATCACTACCCTAGCATTTGTTTCTTTGTTTGCCAACATTTCAAACTGCATTGGTCTGGAACACCATGACATCGATTGCCGTTTTGATTCCGGATCGAACTGGTAACACCAGGTCTCATCTCCCGTGACGATGGTTTTCAGAACCAATGGATCTTGGTCACACATTGAAATGAAATCACCAGAAGTTTCCATCCGTTTTGCTTTCTGCTCGTCTGTGAGCTTGTGCGGCACAAATCGGGAGCAGATCTTCCGCTTACCCAAAACATCGCGGACGATGGTGTGCACCGTGTCCTTGCTAATGACCAATTCCTCCGCAATCAATCTTAGAGTCAGTCGCCGATCTTGTGCCAGCATTTGTCGCACTTTCTCGATCACTTCTGGGGTTCTGCTTGTCGATGGCCGACCTGAACGTGGCTCATCCTCAATTGTTTCATTCCCTTCACGGAAGCGTTTCTGCCCACGGCTTCCCTCCCGTACACCTGGACCAACATTCCATTCGTCTCCGTTGCAGTCTTTCCCAATTTGTAGCAGAACCTGATGTTTACACGTTGCTCCATTGCGCTGTGACACTTCCTCTCACACTGACTACGTTCAACTGGTCGCAGTCTGTTTACACTGGCAGTCACATGCATTGCATGCTGTGTATCGATTCTCCCCAAGTCTCTGAAGAACCATGCGCATGCGCAAGCACGTGCGCCAAGTTGCCGTTCAGATATGACATCATTCACCGAACTTTTTAGACACACCACGTATTAATGACCCGTTATGTCAGAACATATTAGGTATAGAAATGTGATATTTTTACAGGATGTATATGCATTCCTTTTGAGTGTACTGATTCGTTTTGGATCAAATATCTAATAGAAAAAAGACATGTTTTTATAAACATCTAAAAAAAACTAGTCATTTTATTTTTTTAAATAAACTATTACAGCAAACTAAATCAGTGTTATCTGAAATGTGTGGTAAAAATTTTATGCAGATAGACCTAATAGCTTCTGAGAAAACGGGTCACTTATGTTGAAAAATGTAGTTTTACGTAAATCACGTTTGAAGTAAAAATTTTCATAAGAACTCCCCTATTACAGAAAAAATGTTTTAAAACCCTCCTGATTGGTAGTCCTCAACTTCTTCTCTATCCTGCTCACCTAATACTGCCCTCCTTCTCTTGGATCTTGCCATCTTATTATCATTCCTTGTTATCTTTCTGCTTCCTTTCTTTTTTTGATATTTCTATCATTTCTATTTCTCTCTATATTTATTTATTTGGTCAATTTCTATTACTCTACTGCCACTTCCAATGAATATTCACACGTTTATCACTGGGATTGTGGCGCTGGAAATCAATTTAGAACACTTATATCTCAGCCACGACACATTTCAATTTTTATTGTACAATATAAATGCAATTATCACTACAATGACACAATAATTCTTGCAGATAACACAGAAACAACTTCGGAAACGTTATTAACAGAATAGAAGTTTCACTTCACTTCCACTACATGACTCTTGAGTTCCAGCAGAGGCGTAGCAGGGATGCCAATATCGGCAAACGAAATGAAACTGTGAGAAATGTTACAACAGTTGTGCTAAACGTTAGGAATGTTACAATAGGTGTGTAGCACGTTAGGTTAGGTTAGGTTTTGTTAGATGTGTAAGATAATATGAATGGATACCACAGTTGGCGACACTGCAATCATTCTCCCACTCCACCTCAAATCATCATCTTTTACAGTATCCACCTCGCGTCAATGGAATTCCTTGCCACAAAGTATTAGGGGCTGCAAGACAATAAACACTTTTAAAAACAGCTTAAAAGATAACCATATTAGCATTTCACTCCAATCATACTGATTTAAACTATCACTGACTACATTGTTACTTCATTCTTTAGACATCATTCTGATAATGCTGTATTTTCAAAATTGTCTCATAATAATCTATTTCTATTATCTAATATTATTTGAAATATATTAACATTCTATGTATTTTAGCTTAATTCTGCTACACAGTTTATTTCAGTGTTTAATTAATAGTTCATAGTATTTTGTTGTTTAATTCGTAAATAACTCTTGTATACAAGTAACTCTCACTTAAATCAAATTTTTTAATTCTTTGTAAGTTCATGCATATGTATATACACTTTTGCTGGTTGAGTGGAAGAGAAGGCCTTACGGCCTTAACTCTGCCAGCTAAAATAAATTATTATTATTATTATTATTATTATTATAAATAACGTCACAACGACGGAATATGGCCGCCTTCTTCCTTCAAGTACGACGATTTTCCTATATAAGTAAGGAACCTATTTAGGATGAGTTGGGTGGGACCACAGCTCTCCCAGTGATCACATCGAGTTTCTACTACTCCACACTACAAAACTAAAGTATTTTCAGTGTTTGCTTTTAATTTAATACTGGCAGTATAGTAATAAAAATTCACCATGTATTTATTAGGCTACACACTTTTCATTTATTATTTCCTCTTTCACGGTTTTTCTTTGTTTATTGTTTTCGCTTCTCATTCTATCATTTAGTCATACCTCCTCCTCCTATATATTCCTTTAAGTTCTGTTCTTTCTTTCTGTTTGTTATTCTTTCTTCCTAATAATCGATCTCTCTGCCCATTGGCCTCGCTATCTATATTGTTCCCATTTTTTAAATTTATGTTTGTTTGTACGTTCGTCCATCTTCAGTGTTTTTTCTAGAATTCTTTAACATCTTGTTTTTATTTATTTTTCTGCATTTCTTTCTTTCTTTTATTTTTATTTCAATTCAGCAATAGTTTTACCCTGGACAATCCTGCCCCCTATAACTCGGCGGTTGGGAGCAAGTCTGGAATATGAATGAGTGGACACACCGCCTCTTCTTTCTTCTCCTCTCTGACTCACTACTTTCAATTATTTAGATGTGCTTTGCGTGCAGCTGGAAATCAGGGGCCCGTTTCCGTGTTCCCACTCTGCCGCCATTGTTTACGTAAAGGTCCTCGGGTGGTAATTAGTCCAGTTACATAATGCTGCGGATTCCTTTCATGCGTGCATGCCAGTGACCCAACAGATGTTCCCGGTTTCATCCCACTTTTAACAATTCTCATGGCCAGCTTATACATATTTCTTGTTTCTTCGCATAACATTACATTTTATACCCGCCGGTTACATCTCTTGTAAACTGTCAGACTGCAAGAGTGTGTCTATCAAACTAAGGGTCGTATTCACAAACGAGACTGTGCATGAAGACTTCCCAAAGTTGATTTTCGTAGCAAACTTGAAAGTCATTTTGAGAAATGATTTGAGATAAGTTGAAATTTATATTAAATTATAATTTTGTAGTTTGAGTCTACAGCTTATCAATCTATATTAATACAGAATTAATTTTCTGTTTTATCACATTGCAGAACTATATTTCCACAAATATTTTCGGCTTACTCGTATTTAAAAAGTCATCTTCAGGTGGAGAACACAATAAATGGTACATTGAATACAGATGATAATATATACAGTCAGAGAACACATTTTGTGCATATTATGAAATTGAGCATGTATAAAAACATTAAAATATATGTCAAAATAAATAACTGTATATCCGAAAGAAAATTAGTTAATAATGGAGTTCGACAAGGTTGTCCACTATCACCAACTTTATTTAATATTGTGACAGAGCTGGGGTCCGATCTCGCGACCGGTGGAGGTCGGCCGTGGTTCTGCGCGGGTTGCACGCGCGTCTGCTTCCTGGGGCATGTGCTGTGGCGTAGAGAGGAGGGGAGGGAGAGCGACCGCGGCAGAGAGGGGAGAAATCCAGATTATTCGAGAATGCCATCTCTGGACACCCGTGGAAATCTCTAGCATCGTAGAAATTTCTCGTAACTATGGTTTAGTTCACACGAGTGAACTTGAGTTAGCAGTGTAGTTATAGTCAGTGGACAGCAAGCCAGCCAGTCTTGTGTAGCAGTGAAGCCAGCTTCGAGACCGGAGTTCGACTTGAGCGTGTCCGCAATTGTATGAGCGTCCAAAGTCCTGAGTTCGAGTGCAGTGGACCGCAGTTGGGGGATCTGAGTTCGAAGTTCAGTGGGCTGCTTCTGAAGGTCTGGGGTTCGAGATACTCTGAACTCGAGTGCCTGAGCTAGAAGAATTAGCCAAGGCAAACGAACTGTGAACTGAGAACTGACAGTTCTGATTTGTAAATAGTGCTCTGTGAACATTAGTTAAGATTAACAGTTCATTGTTATTCTCAATAATCCAAGTAAATTGTCATTGTCGTCTGTGGAGTGCAATAACGAATACTGTGTTGCTGTGTGGAGTGCAAACCCCATTGTTGACGGGAGTAGAATTAAATTATAGAAAGTAATTATTGTTGTGTTGAAATAAAAAGTTACAATATTTATATAAATGAAATTATTTTAAAATGGAACCAAATCTACACATCAGGAATCAAAATAACCAGTGCTCTAACATTAAATACCTTACTGTATGCCGATGATCAAGTCATAATTTCCAATTCAGAGGATAATTTACAAAGAGGATTATATACATTAAATAAAATATTGAAAGATTTGGGATGGAAATTTCAGCACAAAAATCAAAAGTAATGGCATTTTTAGGACAAGACCCAGTCAGAAGTCAGATAATAAACAATAACCAATGCCTCGAAAGAGTACAAAATTTCAATTATCTGGGTTGTGAAATATCTTATCAAAATGAAAAAGATGTGAACAAGAAATTTACCAAATTTACACAAATTCTAGGAATAATAAACAATACATTAAAAGCTAAATTAGTACAAAATCTACAAGAATAATAGTTATTTATGGTACTTGTGAGGTAAGTGCATCTTTATTGCGCGAGTGGAAAGATTTAAGCACGAGGCGTCAGCCGAATGCTTAAATTACACGAGTGCAATAAAGATCACGCTCACAAGTACCATACGTAATTTTATTCATGACCATAACGAAAAATTATGTTTTATAAAAGGAAATTTGTTGAAAATAAGTCCTCATATAATCACATATCATGGCATGGATTTTAGAATCGATACGTGTACTAGATAGGTTATGATGTAGGAGGCCATGAGTAGTGAAGAATGGTATCTAAGGCGTTGGATAAATAACAAATTATAATTAATTATATAATTGTAATATATATTTTTTCATTTTAAACGTCTATTTTCGTCTTTTTTAAATTTCAGGGATTATTTAGAAGTGTTCACGGGACTAATGTGTTTAAAATAATTTACATTTTACTTCTGTAAAATTAAGAGGAATATTAAAAAGTAGTTAATCATCGTGTCTGTTTAGCTCAGTTGAATAACGCGTGTTGTTATACAATCCTAAAATCCTATAAACCCAAGTTCGCAGGTTCAAGTCTCTTTCGCCTCCCAAAAGGAAAATTATTACAAATTTAAAAAATACATATTAGATATGGATGCAATGCACAAATTACGATGTAGTAGACAGAGAAAAGAGCAGAGGAGATTGAGTGTATGTATATTTAAGAAATGGTAATAAAAAAGTAGAGGTAGTGACATTTAGTAACTAATATATTAACTTCTTGAGTAACAGTTGAATGGAAAAGTATACGTGTGTGCCCGGGTACTAGGAAAATACTAATGAACTGTGAGATAAAGTTCAAACTGTGAGGTAAAGTCTTTATCTCACTAGTGAAATAAAGTAATGTTGAATAAAAGCCTACTTTACAAACACAAAAGTATTTAGTAAAGGCATGCTTTTCGTTATGGTCATGGATAAAAATATATAATGCACTAGCATTACCTTTCCTTTTATACGGAAGCGAGATTTGGACATTAAAGAATCAAAGCAACGGAAATGAAAGTTTTCAGGAGGACAGCAGGATATACTCTTTTAGAAAGAAAAAGGAATGAAGAAATTTTAGAACAATTAGAAGTAGAGTCAGTAGAAGAAAAAATCAGCAGATACAAATTAAATTGGCTAGATCATGTAAGAAGAATGGAAAATTCAAGTATCCCAAAAATTATGATGCAGTATAAAACTAGAGGACCTCGTCGACCAGGAAGAACTTTTAGAAGACTGCTAGATGGTGCCGAAACAGGTCTACAGAGGCCTAATTCGTGAAGGATGATGATGATGATAAAGACATTGTAAAATTAAGTGAATACTAGAGTGGTTCTGAGTCATTTTGGCATGCAATAAATAGGTCTTACTTACTTACTTACTTACTTACAAATGGCTTTTAAGAAAACCGAAGGTTCATTGCCGCCCTCACATAAGCCCGCCAGCGGTCCCTATCGTGTGCAAGATTAATCCAGTCTCTTTCATCATACCCCACCTCTCTCAAATCCATTTTAATATTATCCTCCCATCTACGTCTCGGCCTGCCTAAAGGTCTTTTTCCTTCCAGTCTCCCAACCAACACTCTATATGCATTTCTGGATTCGCCCATGCTACATGCCCTGCCCACCTCAAACGTCTGGATTTTATCATCATCATCATTGGCGCTACAGCCCTTGGTGGGCCTGGGCCTCCCTTAGTAATTGTCGCCATCCGTCTCTATCTTGTGTAGCAGCCTTCCAATTCTTGCACCCCAACTTTCTGGCATCCTCTTCCACTCCATCAATCCATCGCAAGTGCGGTCGACCTCGTCTTCTCTGACCTCCCGGATTTGTTATTACAATTTTTTTGCAAGGTTCACTTGGGTCCATGCGTATTACATGTCCTGCCCACCTCAATCTGCTAGTTTTAACTGTATTGATTATATTTGGCGCTCCTAGAAGTCTATATAATTCATAGTTGCATCTCCTCCTCCAGAGACCTTCCTCAAATGTTGGGCCATAGATCCTTCGCAGAATCTTTCTTTCGAAAATCTCCAGTCTTTTTTCATCATTTTTGGAGATTGACCACGTTTCTGCAAACGTCTGGATTTAATGTTGCTAATTATGTCAGGTGAAGAATACAATGCGTGCAGTTCTGTGTTGTGTAACTTTCTCCGTTCTCCTGTAACTTCATCCCGCTTAGCCCCAAATATTTTCCTAAGCACCTTATTCTCAAACACCCTGAACCTATGTTCCTCTCTCAGAGTGAGAGTCCAAGTTTCACAACCATACAGAAGAACCGGTAATATAACTGTTTTATAAATTCTAACTTTCAGATTTTTGGACAGCAGACTGGATGATAAGAGCTTCTCAACCGAATAATAACACGCATGTCCCATATTTATTCTGCGTTTAATTTCCTCCCGAGTGTCATTTATATTTGTTACTGTTGCTCCAAGATATTTGAATTTTTCCACCTCTTCGAAGGATAAATCTCCAATTTTTATATTTCCATTTCGTACAATATTCTGGTCACGAGACATAATCATATACTTTGTCTTTTCGGGATTTACTTCCAAACCGATCGCTTTACTTGCTTCAAGTAAAATTTCCGTGTTTTCCCTAATCGTTTGTGTATTTTCTCCTAACATATTCACGTCATCCGCATAGACAAGCAGCTGATGTAACACGTTCGGCCTAACATTTAATAAAACTTGTATGTTAAAATTATTCTTATAAATGATAACCACACTTTAATTGAATCTTTAAATATTATATAACCAATTTATATCATGTTATATGCACATATTTGAAATTTAAAATATTTACATGTTTAGAAATAGCAGTAATTAGTGATCAATGACTTTTCTCATCTGAACATAGAATCATTAGCGGGTAATTACTGCTATTTTTAAAATTCTAAATATTTTAAATTTCAAATATGTGGATAAAACATGATCTAAATTGGTTATATAATATTTATAGACTTAATTAAAGTGTGGTTATCATTATAAGACTAATTTTAACATATTGCAAGTTTTATTGAATGTTATTTATTGCATGCCAAAATGACTCGGAACAACTCTACTGGGTGTTCATTTCAAAGTGTGTCATGACGTCACTGTTGTTGGGTCACCGATTCGAAGCGAGTTTCAGTTTATATGTTAGAGAAGTTGCCTATTATTTAAGGCGTTCTTCAATCTGAACTTGAGAAAGTGTACGGTATAACTTGAACGTCGTAGCAACAGATGACGGTCTGTACGGTCTGTGTGCTACCATAACCTCTTTCGAACTGTGTTTTGCGCCGGCAAGTCGTACGCAGGGTATTTGTTATCATCGGTTGCGTACGGTAACATTCCACAACACAAATCAAATGCTCCGTGTCCATGTTGACCGTCGAAGTTAATGTCAACAAATACGTAAGTAATCGTCTTAAACCTCTCCCCATATCCCGACAGTACGTATTTCCAAACAGTTCACATTCCTGCCACTACCGGCGTTACCGTACGTATCGGTACGTACTCTTCAGAATGAACGCCGTACTTGGTAGGCAACTTCTCTGCCTCATAGGTTATACACCTCTGCGGAAGTGTAGGAAGATTCAATTCTCTAGGCTCATCGGTTAGCCACATGACGGCATACAGCGAGCCATGACACATTTTGAATTGAACACCCAGTAGTATTCACGTAATTGTATAATGTTCTTATACATGTTCAATTTCATAATATGCACAAATGTTCTCTCACTGCATATATTATCACCTGTGTTCTATGGGCGATTTATTGTGCTCTCCACCTGAAGATGACTTTTTAAATAAGTCGAAAATATTTGTGGAAATATAACTTTCCAATGTAATAACACAGAAAATTAATTGTATATTAATATAGATTTATAAGATGTAAACTGAAACTACACAACTATAATTTAATATATTTCGTAGCCATCGTCACCATGCAAGCAACAGTTTCTGAAGACTGCTGACAATAGCGGAAGGGATAAGATGACGAATCAGCTGACAGCGGGAAGAGTAGGTCATAGAAAACAGATCAAGAAGGTGGTTAAGAAGAAACAAGCAAGACGTCCGGAGCCGACAAAGAGGGGAAGTAAAGAAGATTTGGGTAGTCCATCTACTTGCGAGGGAAAGGAAGGAAATAAGGAACCGCAGAACTACAGTCTTCGAAGTTGGTGCTTAAGGGGGATGGAGTGATAAAAGTGTGGCAAAAAACATAGAAACAATTAAGTGAGTGTTCAAGGAGTAAGAGTAACTATCAAAATAATCGGAGGGAGAATGTAGGAACGAATAAGTGAATTAGTGTCCAGAGAAACAAGAGTTGATAAAGGAAGTGACTAGAGAAAATTAGAAGTGTTTGTTAATAGTAATTGTTAGTGAAATGTTACTAATAGAGTGTCGACTAAGTTAGCGTACAATCAGAGAAATTGAAATGACAGGAAGACAGCAAGTATTTCAATGTAAGTTTACAAATGAAGGTTGAGTTGACTTACAAAAATAGTGCAAAACGGAAAATTTATGGGGGTGTAAGGGAACAATTAAACAAAATAAACATGTGATTCAGTGTCTAATGGAGGAATAGGGGATAAGAATGTTGACAGAAGTGAGGAGAGGTAGAGCTGATTGTAAGTTAGTGATGAAAGTGAAGGAGTATGATTAAATAGTGTTAGTAAAAGTTACTTCAAAATTAGGGAAATTTTAGACCATAGGAAGTACTTTAAATATAAGTAAACAATAAAAGTGGTGAGGTGTTCACTAGAAACAAGAAAAAATTTTAAGGTGAGAGGTTAGAAAGCAAATCGAGAGTAGGTATTATAGTAATAGAGGTAACAAAGGTAAAATAAGATGGCAGCACACGTCAATGAAAGTTTATTGTAATTAGAAGGTAATGGGGAGCACGAATACAGAGATGTGGTGGCGACCCATTACCAAATATGAGTTGTAGAAATAAATATATCATATGTGGAGCTTGTTTCCAAAAGGTACCAAATCCACAATTTTCGAAAAATGAGTTACAGATGGCATCACATTCTTAGCTACGTCTAGAACGGAAACACTAACCATTTCTCTCGAAAAGTACCAAATTATATCTCCAGAAGTCACTGAAAACAGTGTTTTACAGCAGAAAATACCACATCCATGCTGAGTGTGATGCCAAAACATACCAAATCTCTGTGTTCCTATTGGTTCTCAAGTCACTGATATGTCACGAGTTGTGCAGCAATTTCATTGGCTATTGTGGTGACGTATTAGTTGTTTGGGCTGCTGTGACATTAACGAACTCCCATTTTACAGTAATATTATAAATTCTGAGTCTGTTGTTAGAACAGAGGATGAGGATAACATTGTTGTTAATTATGATGATTAGAACAAACACAGCCTCTATTTTGTGAAATTTAATTAAGAATATTTAATAAAATGTATTTAATTTTATAGTGTTTGAGAATAATTCCTGTACATCCCCATTCATAATACCGAGCTATTCCATGCCAATATCAAAGTCATATTCAGGATGCTGAGAAAAAAGATTTGAAAGTTTTGCTAGCATCCATGGGCTACTGTGACATTAACAAACTCCCACTTTAGGCCTATAGTAATTTTATAAATTTTGAGTCTGTTGTTAGAACAGGGGATGAGGATAACACTGATGTTAATTATGATGATTATAACAGCAAACATAGCCTAAATTTCTGAAATTAAAAATGTTGAAGTATGTATTCACTTTTACAGTGATAGTAAATAATTCCTATACTATACATCCCCATTCATAATACTGAATTATTTCATGCCAATATGTACTACATCCAATTTTGTTGCCAAAATGTACCAAATCCAAACTAAAACCATCAATTACTTCTTATAAATGTGTGAAATATCTTAAATATATGCATAAATATGATTGATGACACACAAAGAATAGTGACACGAAGTCATAACAATATATAATATTTTTTAAGGCTACGAGCAATTTTTTTCATTTCCTGTAAAATTAGGTCTGTTGGATTTGGTACCTTTTGGAAACAAGCTCCACATATGTCATGTCATGTCATGTCATGTCATGTCATGTCATGTCATATCATGTCATGTCATGTCATGTCATATCATATCATATCATATCATATCATATCATATCATATCATATTATATCATATCATCATATCATATCATATTTCGTAGCAAAGTTTAACTTTGTTAAAAGTCCAATTCATACACAATACTTCTGAGACTTTGACTTTGGTAAGTCGAGATTTCATAATCTGATACCAATCTTGGAATCACAATCATGGTTTTATAAACGAATTAAAGTAATGTATATTTGAAATATAGTAGGCATTGTCACAAACAGAGCCATCTTTTGAGTCACAAATCAAGGAAACAATTGAACATCGGTTCACGTTACACGATTGTTAGTCATTCTTGCAGCTTTATATGAGCCGCTTGAGACGAGGCCACTTTTAGAAGCGCTACCGCTTGTGAATAATGGATATAAATTAGGGTCTTCACACGCAGCCACAGCCACAGAATGGTGATGGTGCAGTGGTTGGCTTCGCCTTTAGTTTCGCAGAACACAGTGTATAATCTTCGCTTCCCATAGCCTGTGGGTCACGGCCAGCTTTCGCAGATCCATTGTACCTTATTATTTCTGGCTTAAATAAACCGATGTTTTATCTTTAGTCAAATTGTATGCTTGATTACTCGGGACAGCTGCCGATGCATACATAGTGTGAGAACCAAGCGAATGGTAGGCTAGCTGTGTAAGTAGGAATTTCGTGTCCAACCAGTTGATTCAGTGGGTGAAATGCTGTAATTATGGTATTGAAATAGCAAATTAAATATTTATATAGAGTAATAGTTACAAAAGCAGGCATTCATATGAATTTCATTACGGAACAAAGCCAGATCACGTCGTGTGTACGGAACACAGAATTGTATGCAGTGGCATAAGCAAAAGTTCAAACAGGTTATTGTTCAAATATGTTTCTGTAACATAATTTTGTTATCATAGATCCCTTTCTTTCTCTCTTTCTTTCTTTCTTTCTTTTATCTTCCTTTCTTTTTATGTTGTATGGTCTCTTTCTTTCTTTCTTTCTTTCTTTCTTTGATCCCTTTCTCTCTTTCTTTCATCTTCCTTTCTTTTTTCTGTTTTGTGGTCCCTTTCTTTCTTTCTTTGATCCCTTTCTCTCTTTCTTTCATTTTCCTTTCTTTTTTCTGTTTTGTTGTCTCTTTCTTTCTTTCTTTCGTTCTTTCTTTCTTTCTTTTATCTTCCTTTCTCTTTTATGCTTTTTGGATCCTTTCTTTCTTTCTTTGATCCCTTTCTCTCTTTCTTTCATCTTCCTTTCTTTTTTCTGTTTTGTGGTCCCTTTCTTTCTTTCTTTGATCCCTTTCTCTCTTTAGTTCTTTTATCTTCCTTTCTTTCTTCTGTTTTGTGGTCCCTTTCTTTCTTTGATCCCTTTCTCTCTTTCCTTCTTTTATCTTCCTTTCTTTTTATGTTTCGTGGTTCCTTTCTTTCTTTCTTTGATTCATTTTTCTCTTTATTTCTTTTATCTTCTTTTCTTTTTTCTGTTTTGTGGTCTCTTTCTTTCTTTCTTTGATCCCTTTCTCTCTTTCTTTCTTTTATCTTCCTTTCTTTTTTTCTGGTTTGTGGTTCCTTTTTTTCTGTCTTTGATTCTTTCGTCTCTTTCTTACTTTGATTCCCTTCTCTCCTTTTTTCTTCTTTCTTTGATTCCTTTCTCTCTTTCTTTATTTGATTCTTTTCTCTCTTTCTTTCTTTGATTCTTTCCTCTCTTTCTTACTTTGATTCCTTTCTCTCCTTTTTTCTTCTTTCTTTGATCCCTTTCTCTCTTTATTCCTCCCTTTCTTTGATCACTTCTCTCTTTCTTTCTTTATTTCTCTTTTTACTTTTTCTGTCTTTGTTTTTTCTTTTGTCGTTTCCTTTCTTTCTTTCTTTCTTTCTTTCTTTTTTTCTTTCTTTGTTATTCCCCCGTCAGTTTCATCTTTCCTTGTGTTACTACAATCCAATGCGGTATAAGACAGGATAGGCCTACTATCTTTTGACCAAATGTGGACCTCACGGGTAGCAAGTCACAGTACAGCATATGACGGGGGATGTACACACGGAAATAAACTGTACTATACTATACTGTACTGTACTGGTACTGGTGCTGTGCTGTGCTGTACTGTACTAATACAGTCCTATGTCCTAGCCTCCTTCAGGGAAGAGCACGTACTGGGACTGCCTCACAATTAGGCCGCTTGGGTGGACTCATTGTGCTACCCGGGATGGAACGATATGCATGCCCTCAGGCCCTCCCTTTTTTACAGATTCCTCTACGGGCCGCCCCAGAACTCCCCTACAACCTGCTGTATCCCTTTACCTTTCCAAGTAGGCATCACTGCTGTCCCTCAGCCCCGGTCACACGAGGTATCATGATACATACCACTACCATCAGCAACTAATAACCACTTTCGGTGGCGGCCCACAGCTGACTCTACATCGGTCGCATAGATTATAATGAAAGAGGCAAAATGCAAATAAAGTAGAGAATGTTCGTGAAATAATACAGTGAAATGGGAGTAACCCGAGAAAAACCTTCTGCAATGTGTGCTTTGCCCACCAAAAATTCCTTCACGATCTGGCCTGGGATCGAACCCGACCCCCCTGTTTGGAATCAAGCGCTCTAATACTTGAGTCGCAGACGGTCGAAAAGCCACTGTTAATACTTAACTGACTGTACGAGGAAAGCAGAGAAAGAAAACGAAGGCGAAAGCAAAGAGGAAGAGGTTTTCATTCCGTTGCATGACCGATTCGGTCCATCACCAGTCTTATAAGTTGACCCAATTAAGGCTTTTTTTCTGAATCGACATGCGGTTCTTAGAGGGGAACGCGAGGAAAGGGGAGAGATCACTTAACCCACTGAAACGAACACTGGAGATCTTTGTGACGGGCTGGGGAGTCTTTTTTTGTGTAAAGATGCTTCCCGTTTAATTCCCCACAGAGGAAAAATAGCTAAAGACCTGAAGAATCGACGAATTTGCATTGGCAAGTAGCATTTATACTGAGCTTGGGGACGCTGCGAAAACTCTGGTGATTAAACGGGGCCAAGAAAACGTTGCTAAGCAAACAGAGGAGGTCGTTTGGCAAAGTTGGTAGGAGTGTGTGTGTTGAAGAATTACAGGGCTCACTTACACTATATAAAATGTAACCCCACATGACTGCTAGTGTATTTAACAAGGAGGAAAACGTACAGTGTGTTCAGTAGTGCTGCTTATGATTAGGTTTTCTCCGGAGCGGTTGTTTGCGCGCTTTCAATCGGAGAACTCCGGTTACCTCCGATTGATGCCGCGCAGGTTGTATATGTGCTGTGGCGCAGACATACACTTTTCGCTGAGCATTCCTTTAATCGGATCAGGTAGTGATTCGAGTCTGCTGACGTTCGCGTATTTTTTAAAATAAGTTCTAATTTGTTGTTGTTTAATCTCTCTTTTATGTTAATCTCTCTCTCTTTCTTCGGCTCTTTTTTCTTGTGTTGCTTAAAGTGCTACGTTAGCTGACAGATTTTTTTTTCTAGTTTTGAAATTCATAGTATATGTGGAAAGCCGTATTAGTTTTATGTCATTAATCAAATTAATAACATTCAATCTAACTGCAAAACTAACGCAGAAGTGAAGCTTTTCAGTAGCTAATGTAAACATTTATAGTTTAATTCTCCTATAAACTCTCGTTTAATCGCAAACAGGGTTTGTCAATTATTATTCTAATCGGTTTAGTTAACGTAAAATATATTAAGGGAGCTTCAGAATGAAACAAAAGAAACATGGGCTATCAATGGGATAAAGTTTACTGTCCAACATAATTTATTCAGATTCTTCATCGGACAGGATTGTGATTATTGTGTTAAAGGGTGTCAGCATTTGAACTGCCTCTTCTAAAAACGCGCCACTCTTGCTCTGTAATAAAAATATAAGTGGATATCAACTTAAGGATAATTGTAATTATAGCACTGTAAATTGAATAGTATACTGTATAGGTCAACTGATGAATTGTTTAAGCTTATAAATTGAATTAATCTACTTCATATGAATTGTATAGCTTAACGAAAATAAGTTTGTAAATTGAACTAATTTGATTGTATATGTTTGTATAGTTTGGCTGATGAATTGTATATGTTCTTAAAATGATTACTAGTCTGTGTAGCTCTACTGATGAATTGTATATAGACCTACTGTAAATTGAATGGTAATATGTATAGCTCAACTGATGAATTGTTTATGATTATAAATTGAATTAATCTACTTGATATTAATTGCACAAATTTGTATAGCTTAATGAAAGTATGCTACTTTGTATTGTATATATTTGTATAGTTTTGGCCGATGAATTGTATATGCTTTAAATTGAATAGTAATCTATATAGCTCTATTGATAAATTGTTTGTGTTTGTAATTTGAAGTAGTTTGCATGATATGTATTATCAATTTCTGTATATCATAACTGGTTGAATTGTTTATGCCTTAAATTTA
The DNA here is from genome assembly GCF_040183065.1 of Periplaneta americana. Lineage (NCBI taxonomy): Eukaryota > Metazoa > Arthropoda > Insecta > Blattodea > Blattidae > Periplaneta > Periplaneta americana. The sequence continues at coordinate 29,789,025 of NC_091124.1, read as the reverse complement.
ATTAAATTGTTTTGTATTATAATATAGCTCAACTTATGAATGATCGTTTGCGTTTGTAAATTTAATAATCTGATTGGCTATGTATTGTATACTTTTAGTAGAGCCATCGATGTAGCTCAGTCGACAGACTCGCTGGGCTGCTGATCCGGAGCTGCGTTCGGGCTTGGGTTGGATCCCCCTTTGGACTTTGATTTCTTCGGAGGTTTTCCCCAGCCGTGGGACTGAAGCCGGATGGTCTATGGCGAGTCCTTGGCATCAACCCCTTTGATTTGATTACCTGGTTGGGTTTTTCCGAGGTTTCCCCCACCGAAAAGGCAAATGCCGGGTAATATTTTGGCGAATCCTCGGACCTCATCTCATCTCACTACATCTCGCCAAAATGTAAAAAAATTTTAAAAAATTGTACAAAATTGTAAAAATTGTAGAAAATTACTAAATTGTAAAACTATAAAAATTTGTAAAAATTGTAATTGTAATATTGTAAAATGTTGACATGTTCCACATCTTAAAGCTTCATTGCTCATGTAAGATCTATGGAATAAAATAAATGAATGAATGAATGAATTATTACCAGATGTTTCTTTAGTTTCATTCAGAAATATTTTAATCCAAACAGTAAAATATAACTCAAGTTGTCTAAACAGTAAAATATAACTCGAGTCGTCTTGTAAATATTTCATATGTTTTTTATTGCCTCGAAAGTTATGTTTTAGAGAAATTTCAAGACCTTTTCATAGACTGTGAGCCTTTGGGAACAATAGCACTAAAACAATTTAAAAAGAAATCGTATCAAATGTTATGCGTAATTGTTTTCATCAAGTTCGCGATTGTGCGATCGCTTCAAATGGTCTAACAAATTCGACGTTCCACCACCCTTACAGTAAATTCGCCCACAAAGTTTACAGTGTGAGACTTTATTATTACCTTCAACTAAATTAAAGAATTTCCATGCGACTGATATTCGATTTGGTGCCATTTTATTCCCCTCACAACTACCGTCAGTCCGTACGCGCCGGTCGTCCTTGAGCTAACTGTCGCTTCGCTCCGAACCCCCGCAGCCCTCCGTATGTCCCCTGTTCCACCTATGGTAGTATCGGAGATCACCGGTGGAGAGCTTTATTCGTAATCTCCGATTCCTCCGTGGTAGTAGTCACTCCGATGAGCAGCACTGGTGTTCAGTCAGACTTTTAAATATAATTTCACTTTTTGACTACAAATGACACACGCATCAATTTTGTTGGATTTCTTAAATGCTCAACGCTAGTCGCGATCTTTTTTTTTTATTTATTATTTTTGTTTGTACAGAGGAGGGACCCGAAGGCTTGCACTGCAGGCTGAGGCTTATTGTGCTTACCACTCCTATTCTGTGAATGATTGAGTACCGAACGGTCGCGCTCTTGTACAAGTACAGCACGCCGCACCGTGAACTGAACTCGGGCTATGGTACGATGATGATGATGACGATGATGATGACGATGATGATGATGATATGTGAATTAATGATGGCGAAATGAATCCGAGATCCAACGCCGAAAGATACCCAGCAATTCTGCTTCAGTAGGTTGAGGGAAAACCCCGGAAAAAACTCAACAACCAAGTAGCTTGTTCCAACCAGGATTTGAACACTGGCCTGATCGTTTTACGGTCAGACGTGCTAACCATTACTCCACAGCGGTGGATTTATGTATTATGTTAGAGCGAGTTTATGGATTTATATCAGGGTTTAAGCTAGAAAATAAATAATTGTCGCAAAAATGCACAAATGAAAAATTATATTTGTGCAAATTACGAAATGCTTGTGCAACATTATAAATAATTGTGCAGAAAGATGAAATTAATAAAGTTTGTAGAAACAAAAAGTTGTGTAATTTGTTTATTGGAGTTTTATTACTTTAATCTTATCACACTATAGATATATTTATGTAAGTAAATAATTTTAGACGTAGGTATGTTTAGAATCAATTACTGCTGAATTTACATCACATTAAAATACTTTATTTTATGGACACTCTAAACATTGAAATTCTTTACTAGTAGGCCCTTCAAGATTTATTGTTAGCAGAGTGCTAACTCTTTTTACTGAAAGGCGGTTTCTAATTACAGTTTTTACAAGATTTATGCAACTAAATCCTCGCTCACAATTTACAGTATGCGATGGAATTATATAAATCAATTAAACCCTGGTTTATATTTATTCATTGTTGATTTTTACTTAATGATCTCTTAAAATAAAAGAGACGAAGTGAGGAACGAGGAGACAGAAGAAGAAAGAAATGTAGGAAGAGTAAGGCAAAGAATAAAGAAACAGTAGGAATATGAAAGAAAAAAAAAGAAGAAGAAACAAGTAAAAGCAGCAGTGCAACCAACAATTCCGGTATATATTCACGTAAATACGTTTGTGCGAGATCGTGCGTATTTGCTTGGTTTCCGCACAAAACCAATCCGCGGAAAGTCTAAAATTCCACATTCAGTATTCCCAACCTAACACACATAACAATTTCCCTCTTCTTACCGCTTAAGTGACATATTGATTTTACTGCTTTAGGCTTCTAACATATTATTTTTAGAGACGTTCAATATAGTAATAATTATAAATTGGAAACTTACCACTGTAATTCACCTAATTTGCACTGTTAATTATTGTTTTTAAATATTTGCAAAAATTAAGTAAACTCTAAATCATTACATAACCTTACCGTTTGTTTTAAGTTCGCATTTATAGACTGGGTGGGGGGGGGGAAGACAGGCGTATATCACGGCCTGCTGGAGTATAGTAAACACAGAAAACATTTTAAAACAACAATGTTGAAGATAGATATTTTTGTTTTGCAAATTTGCCGTCATTGAACAGAAACCAAGATGGAGATTTCATTGCAACTAATTAGAAATTCCTCTTTCAGGTATGTAATAAACGATCTTCGCACAAAATAATGTACGATACACGAGCGGTATGTTTTCTTTCAATTCTCGAAAATTAAAAAAGCTCAACTACGTTTCGCTTTTTCAAACTTTTCCTCGACCATGAAAACTTCAACATACCGCTCTTGTAAAGCATATTACTATTTTGTTCTGAAGTTAATTTAAGGAAATTATTTATCAAGGACAGCCATGATACTATCTCTATAATGATGCAAGTTATCGTTGTTAACAAACTGAAAGTGCCTTTGTTTGTACAATAAATATGTCCGTAATTTCCAACAATATGCAGAACCTAGAATCTAATCATATAATATTTGAGAAGGCCATGGTTTCTTACGTATTTTGTACACTGCATATCTAGATACATCTCTGATATTTATTAGGAGTATTTCAACGCGATTCAGCATTTTTTTTTACACGCTGTAATATTACAAGGCCAATAAATGTTTAACTGTTATAAAAACTTTATTTATATAAAATTTATAGTTTTAAAAGTCTACATTTTGTGATTATTTTTCATAATAGTTTTATTAGATCTCATCCTTTCCTTACAGTTTTCAACTTACCGCGAATTATTTATCAGTTTAGCAAATCGTTTTTGTGACGTCTTTACATGTAGGATGTATCCGTTACTGAGCAAGTGAACTAGAATGTTACAAAGCGCGTAAATGCATAATGAGAAATTATGTGTCGACTTTGCAACAGTTTAAGCTAATTTTTGTAGGCCTAGCCACAAATCCAATTTATAGTTTTACTCTTAATTTTGCTTTATATTTTGTGAAATAAAAAGCAAGAAATGTCAGCCAATAGAACAAAATGGATGGCATAAGCTTATATTGACAAGATGGCTAACAAAAATCTTCCCGAACATTTTAAAACTACAATTATGTCCACAGAAACCCTCCGCGATTAAAAACGGGTATAATTTCATAATGGTGTACATTACGAACTTTATACTAGTCTCGTAAGAAAATACGACACGAAGAATTCCTGTTTTTAATATTGCGGTATGTCTAATTGCCAGCAAAGACTGTAGATGGCAGCAGAAGCGAATAGAAGCTATTAATATGGGTTTCGTTTGTTTGCCAGCCTTTTCTTTATCTTTCATTATTGCATTGTAGCAAATGTTCGCAACCATCTTAACAAACAACTGGCAGGAAGATAGATTTGGCGCGCTGGACACCAAGACAACGTCTTTCGCAAGTGGCCACCGAGGTCTCCCGACTTGAATCTCAGTAACTTCTTGTGGGGTCATATAAAAGATATAGTCTATGTACCTCTACCTCCTCAGAAACTGCAATGCGATACCAATGAGTCCATTCCAGTAGATATTTTGGAGCGCTTGCAGCGTGAGTGAATATAGCCCTGTTGTCTGCTGTGTGACTTGTGGAGTGCACATTCTTTGTGAGGAATGCAATATAACATTTTTGAATTGCGCTTTATAGTGTCACCATTTCCATGTTACATACGACTACAGATAGAGATTAAATACCCGTTTTTAATCATGGAGGTTTTCTGTGGACACCCTGTATAATTCCGTAGAAAGCAGAAGCTCCAACTGTAGTGAAATGCACAATGTTGCCTGTGAAAATGAAGTTGGAAAAGGAAGAACAAAATGTATTCATAGAGAAGCGATCAGTGTCTATTTTGAGATTTATGTCCCTGGACTTTGCTTAATGTGCATATTGCTGGTGGGGATGCGTGCGACCCTCTTCCGTTCTACTGCTACCACATTCCGACCTCTCTATTACATCGCTACTGCATTCCCAGTGTCTCTGGAATCTAACCATTATTCACCCAATTTCAAACAATTGAAGACCAAGAACGCGCTCTATTCAGTCCCATAACACCATTGTTGTAATGTGTATGCTTCGTGCGGAAGTTAAATAAGAATAAAGAATACAAAGCAGAACATGTGTGAAATGTATTTCTTTCGAGACTAGGCTCTCTTCAGTGGCGGCTCTTGATATAATATTAACTAATTGCAATTATTAAGCTATATCTATACATTCTGCAGTCTGAAAACGACCTTCAAACCTAGAAGCGACTGCCTCCGTGGTCTGCTGGTCAGCATGCTGGCTTCCAGATCAGGAGGTCCCGGGTTCGATTCCCGGGCTCGGCTCTCGGTGAATTTTTCTTGAAGAAGAGGAATTCCCTGGGTGCCTAGAGTCTGGAAATTTGTATGAATGTGAGTGTGATTGTGAATGTGCCGGGTTAATATTAATTAACCAATCATCACAAATATAAAAATACATCAGGACTGTCGCTGGGCAGTAACCTAAACACACGTTTCAGCGTCGCATTGTTGACAAGTAACTCCATCTGTTAGCACAGCCATAAAGCATCTAATAGATGCTATAGAGTTACCAACAACGAAAAAAAAAAAAAACCTAGAAGCACACAATTAAGCGCGTTAGAATGAAATAAGTAATGAAAAGAGGAAGGTAGTTCCTTTTACAATTTTTATGTAATGGTATGGTCCTTCACTTGCAGTTATTATCCCCAACTAAACAAAATATCAGCGTAATTATCTCTCATCATCTTAATTATCATCCTCGTCAACACAATTATCACTTTAATCATTATAATTATCACTCCATCAAAATAATTGTCACTCTCACCAGCATAATTATTATTTTGATCACGATAATATCATCTGCAACATAATGAGAATTATCACTTTCATCAACATGATTGCCTCTTCCGTCGGTAAAATTAATAATTGTAACTCTTAACACCGTAATTATCACTTTCGTCAAAATTATAATCACTTTCATCATAATGACTATAATTATCACTTTCATTAGCATAATTTTCACCACCATCAGTACAATTACCACTCACATCACATAACTATCACTTACTTTAGCATAATTATCACGCACACCACATAATTATCATTTCCCTCAGCATAATTGCCATTTTATCAACAATAATCTCACTAGAGATTTTGATTCATCTAGAGAAAATGAAAACTCGAGTGGAATTTAATTGACTATTCCACTTTTAGAAGAAAGTATATAAAGATTAGAAGAAATAGAGTACTCTAAAACAATAACATATTGATTGACTTACTACAATTCTATTTCACTAATATTAGCTCCATCAAAACGTTTGAACGGAGCCGCCATTTTTAGTTGACAATCTATGTGGGAAACAAATGACGATCGCAAAGCATGCTTTATAGTACCGTAAAGATTTGCAGTGTGAAATGTTGGCAAACAAAGAAACAAATGCTAGGGAAGTGATAAAAACAAATTAAGAGTTCGCGGGAAAAACGATGAATGTCACATTTCTGTTAAGGATTAGATAATGATCTAATTGAGTCTATAACTGCAAGATGTATTGCTGTTTCTATAGAAAATAAAGGAAAGGATTACTGTATTCGTGGTGATAATTCTCCTTTTACCATTTTTCGTAAGTACAACATTAAATTTCGCAGTGATCCATTGAATTAGATAATGACATCAACCTTAACAAAACTGTGACTTTCATCGTTTTTCCCGCGAACTCTTCAAATGCTAAAGAAAGAAATTTTTTAATAAAAAAAGCCGCCCTAAATAAGGGTTCGAATAGATCGGTCTACTAATCAATTCATAAAGAATAATCATTAAAAAACAATTGTGTGACAATTTGAAAGGAAAAAGAAAACATTAAGATAAATGATACGAAAACATAGGAAATCATTTACAATAAAAGTTTGTTGGGTACACATGATTACTTATTATAGTTAAGTTTCAGATGATTTTAACACATGAGATCCTATGGCATCAATCGTTGCATCAGAAATTTTAAATTGTTCAAGTTGATTTAAAGTTTCATGTGGGATAGTGCCACGGGCACCGAACATGAGCCCAAAAACTGTCCAATGTGTAATGTGGTATTGTGCTCCAAGATGCTGACAACAAAGATCATATATGACTTGTTTTTCACGACACACCTCTTGTGGCTGTTGCTCAGGCATCTCGAAACGGATTGTGGGATCAAGAATGAAATTGTGTTAAAACTGTAGCGATAAACAGCCGTGATTGATTGAAACACGTTCTTTCGTACCGTTTTATTGGTCAAAAGTAGTATACGACATAGTAAAAGCGTAAGTCATCATAATTGTCACTTTAATTTGCATAATTATCACTTTCTTCAGCGTAATTATCACTTCCACTTAGCATAATTGTGACTCATCAGCATAATCGCCTCCAATATAATTATCATCTCCATGAGCGTATTAACCCCGTTATCACAGTAATTATAACCACGACCAGCATAATTATCACTTCATCGATACAATTACCATTTTTATCGGCATAATTATCACTTTAATAAGCGTAATTATCACTTTTTAGCATAATTATCACTTCCATCATCATTGTTTACATTTACGTTCGCATAATTGTTATTTTCGTCAGTATAATTTCTCATTTGTAAACATAATTATCATTAACAGCATAATTATCACATCTATCAGCAATAATTATCACCATCGCCATAATCACTGCCATCAGAATAATTATTATTACTATCATCATAATTATCATTATTATATTTTGCATAATTATTTTCATCTACAACGTAAACATCGTAATGATTACCGCAGGCCACCGGCGTGGCTCAGTCGGTTAAGGCGCTTGCCTCCCGTTGTGAAGTTGCGCTCGGGCGCGGGTTCGATCCCCGCTTGGGCTGATTACCTGGTTGGGTTTTTTCCGAGGTTTCCCCCAACCGTAAGGTGAGTGCCAGGTAATCTATGGCGAATCCTCGGCCTCATCACGCTATCACCAATTTCATCGACGTTAAATAACCTCGTAGTTGATACAGCGTCGTTAAAGAACCAACTAAAAAAAATTACGGGTCAGCACAGCCATCATTGTCATCAATACCAGCATCAATACCAGTGCAAAAACCATTCAATAGAGACGATCACGTAAGCACAGTTAGGTTGAAAACTGAAATAAAGAGAGAGAGAGACAGAGAGAGGGAAAGGAGAGAGAGAGTGAGAGAGAGAGAACCTTTCTGCTAAATGTTGGATACTGGAAAATTACACAGGGAGAGGAACGGATAATTTATAATATCAGATAATATGATTTACGTCGAAATTAGTGTTCCCAAAAGCCAATCGAAATATCCGTGTTCATGAGCAATTCATTTTATCTGTAGCGATAAATGCAAACCCTGAACGCCAAGCAGGGTCCAGTAGAATCTCACAGCTTTACTGCTCCGAGGTTACTATAATTGTATGGCCAAGAAAGGTGCGGGTTTAGATGATACTGGTGAACAATTCACCAACTTAATGCAGACAGTAAAGGCCCATTCACAATGAAAATCAAACATAAACATAAAGTAAGCATAAAACCTTGTGTCCATGTTATTTAATGAAAGCATTCACAATGAATTACATAAGCATAAACTTAATCTTAATCATAAGACATTAACATGAAAGTTTGCAAACTCCAAACTTTCATGCTTATGTTTATGCGATTTGGAAACAGTACACAAGCGGAAAGCGTGTTTTCACTTTTTGTTTAACATCTCATGGGCTTTGCCTACAGGCAATATTTTGATCTATTGGCCGTGATGATAGCTAGGCGCGTAACATGGAATCATATGACGAAAAGTTGATTATTTTACATCTCCGTTTCTTTGATTTCAAGTATTGAAAGCCATATACTGATGCCATTGTAGTTATTAGAAACATAAATTGAATAGCTGCATCGTCAGTCATTGTGCAATTCTCCATTTTTATGTAATAGATTCTGTAGTTTTGTTGATTCGGTATGTTTGTTTCCACACACGTGTTATGTTTACGTTATGTTTAATTTTCATTGTGAATGGGCCTTGGCTACTTAAGTTTGTGGCATATGTTTATGTGCTTATGTTAATGTTTACGTTATGTTTAATTTTCATTGTGAATGAGCCTTTACATTTAAAATATTCCCTGATATAAAAAACCACAGCTGTGAATCTTTTAGTATTTATCACTATATAAATATCGATTTTTTTTATCACTTCCTTGTCACTCAAAAGGCGTAAGAATTTGTGTGCAGTGTCAGTTTAATACACAGAAGCTCATTTCGCAATTTGATTTTGAAAATTGTATAGTCTATTTAAATCAAGTTAAAGAAAATTGTATTTACAAGTTAGTTGGTGTTTTGATTATAAAGTCGATATACGAAACAGTTTCGTGAAATAACCTGTTCCAACTGTTCCAAAGAGTATTACATGCTCCAACGATGCACATGATTCCAAGAGATATACAATTCAATTTCTAAACAGTTTTCCTCCTCTTTGTTGTCTTCAAAGGCCACGTGTAGCACTATCATTGACCTCCAATCGAAAGTAGATATAATATTATCCATGTTCCACACGGCCTTCGTGCAACAGTAGCCTATGTAGGATCGCGCAATTTAATTGTACCCTAGATCATGTATGTAACAGATATGTCGGGGTTATAGGCTTTGAGGTTAACAACTTTTGTCAGGTTTACTGCGCTGCCATCTAGTTGTTACATAAGGAGTCACGTCATAATTCCCATTTGAATTACATTGGCGACTGTGCTGCCATCTCGTGTTCGTTTACGGCGGACGGGTGGCGATCCTGGCGGTTGTTATCTTCAAAGTGCTGCCGATTTTAACGTAGCGAGGAGTTATCTGTTACATATATGATCTAGGATTGTACGAATCAAATTCCCTAATAAATCTGATATTAATTATTAGCTGTCCATTGATGGAGAATATGTTCACGGTGCCCTAACATGGTGTTAATTATAAATATACCGCGAAAATATCATCGGCTAAGGTCATCGTTATTAAACTATTTTACTATTTTTACTAAAATCGATTCATTTTGAATTGTAGTTATTTACTGTACTCTTTAACAGTAACCTACGAAAAATGACTTTCATTGTCATAATACACTGAACAGCTGATTTAAAGACGATTCAAGGGCTTTGAAACATGTTCCTGTAGCAAATGAGAGGTTAAAACACTTGGAACAGTTGGCACTGATGTTATATAAACATATTCTTATGAAACTGTTTCTTTGAAACTGTTATTTTGGAACAGCTTTGTTCATGAAACAGTTATGGCGAAGTGTATCGACATCGGTTAAAAACGCAGTAATCGTAGATTACGAAACGACGGTTAAACAGTAACAGTGGTTAAAATGTAATTTCTGTGCACCATTCATAATCACCGATTACTTAAACATGGCTAGCTGACACCTCATTCAACCAGAGTAAAGTCTGTGATGGTACACTGTTTCTACAAAATGACTAAAGGAAAGCATCCATACCGCTGCAAAGATAATAGTCAACGTCTAAAAACGACTGCGCTCACTCCGTTCTACATCGAAATGAACGTGTCCTACATTTTCGCTTTGCATTTGTTTGCCTTTGGGCGCTGTTATATTTGCGAGTTCCATTTCTTTGCTTTTCAGTGCTGTTAGGTTAAAATCGTACAAAATAGAAAATTGAATGCAAAAATGATTATATCCTAATGTGAGGTTGAAGTATCGATAGACTTAATTACTATATTTAAATATATTATATATAAAAAGATGGAATATCTATAAAGGAAAAGGATGTAGAAGATTAGTAGGAATGTGTATACGATCCAGGACCCCATTTACATGAGGGAACAGCTCATTATCCTAAGATCCATCCATAACCTCTCTTTGTTCAGCCAGTGACATAGAGAAAGAGATATTCGAGTATTCCCCCTTTTAGTACAGAAAATAACAGTTACATAGAATCGTAATATAAGCAACCGATCCATAGGAGAAATATGACTTTTTGTGATATTTCAAGTGATCCAATTGTAGATTTTGATAAACGAAATCCCTCCTGAAATTTTCTGTCATCTAATTCCTCGTAAGAATTCTCTCTTTCCACTGAAGAAACTTCACGTTCACGCTCTATCCAAGTAATTCAAGTACTGTACAATAATAATCGTCTTCGAAATAAACATCTGTGGCTTTGGCCGCCATTTTGCTTTACTTGCTCTACTAATCATTGGTTATCTCCTTTAACCGCTCGAATATGGCCGGTTAGAGATTACTGTGGTTAACCTCCTATTTAAGTCGTAACCGAGGTCGAGCCACTGTAAAAATGCTTAACCAGGGGTTAGGTGACGATTTTAACCGGTGATTACACTAACCGACGTTGATGCACGTGGGCATTAGAGTCGAAACTGTTTCTTAAAAAGAACAGTTTATCCTATCTCTAAAGTCTATATAGTTTACTGTTCATAGGACACTGTGTTTTTATGGGTATAGAATATAGGGATTTAATATTGCCATAAAAACCTATGTATAAAAATAATGTAGAAATAACTTACAATAAAGCTAGTGGCCTAGTGGCTACAGCGCTGGACTTATAATCCTGTGGGCCCGGGTTAGATTCTCGGTATACCCCTCATTTATAACTAGTGTTGGGCAAGCCCCTTATCCAGGTAACAGGAATTTTCTCCCGGAGCTTCTTTTCCCTGTGGCATCTCATCTCATCTCATCTCATCTCATCTCATCTCATCTCATCTCATCTCATCTCATCTCATCTCATCTCATCTCATCTCATCTCATCTCATCTCATCTCATCTCATCTCATCTCATATCATGTGTAGCGTAGACCAATCTACTATGCGCAACCTGGGCAACGACTCTGTCGGTAAATTGGTATACAAAACTGGCTTCATATGGATGAATGACGAAAAGTCAATTATCTGCCATTAGAAAAAAACTTACAGTAATCAGTGCGCTATATGTTTCGAAATTGTCAGGCTTCAACTTTTTGTAAAACAAGATAACATCAAGCTTTTACTTAGCAACCGTAAATGATGCACTTCAATAATAAATAATCTATATATATATAATTTGAACTGGTAATGGAAATTACGGGAAAACGGCTGAACGGATTTTAATAAATGGCCCCTCATTTTGAAGCTTGGAACCCAAAGTTTTTCGGAAAAGTAGTAGTTTTCAGTGAAATGTCAATTTTCCTACATAATTTTCCTATTTTTCAAAATCCATCTGTTGTCAGTTTTGAGAACTAATTTTATCGAATCACGGCCGACTTGATTGAATTTCAGAACAAAACACAAACTACAATAAACAATAGGCTATTACACGAAGGCCATGACCTGCAGGATTGCCGAAATATTTAGGGCTCAATTCAATTTGTTATTAAAAACTGATTTTGCAGTGTATAATTTTGTGAGTACAGCTGTGTATTGGATATTCAAATCTACGAAACTTGAGGTGGTTTGATGACATTATTGTCATTAGAAATTAAATATTATTATAGTTAATATCATGATGCATCTATTTTTCATTAATTGTACATAATATTGGTGCTATATTGATGACATGAAAGCGAAACGTTTTGAGGTTATGTAAGTAAATGTTGAGAATATCTTAATTTAGATCTTCATTTCTATAATTTACTGAGTGGCTGCTATATACAGTATAACTACAAAACTTAAGTAAGATAATAATATTGATATTAAAAATCAAATATTTTTATACATATTAACCCAGTGGGGTTGGGTCTTTTTCTTATACTTAATGGCGGTGTAGTGTAGATATTGATATGTGTCATTGTCTTCAGTATTGGCTCGAGAGAGCGCAAAAATTACAGTTCCTAAGGAAAGATCAAAAGATATTACGTACGGTACTGATAAAATAAGAGGCCTAGAAAATTTTGTAGTCTCCAGATCATTTCAGCAAGATTTCTTAGTAGGATAAAATGATTTTACGCTCTACATTTCAAGTTCTACATGCAGCAGCTATACGAAAATGCTATTGTTCGAAAGCTTAGCAAACCTGACATTTTTTTAACTTTCGCCTACAATCCACAATGACCTGAAATGGCTACTGCTATCGTTCTGACATTGATACTTGCGTTTTCGCGTTGAAACTCAAAAACTGAAGTTGGATAGGTTCAAGAGAAAGTATTTGGCCTAAAAAAATCCATTCAGAGGGAGTATGTTTCATTATTATGGAAGCAAATAACTATCAAAAAGACAAGTAGGCCTATTCTTCATTGAAAATAAATCTGAAAAATGTTTATTTGAACGTCTAACGAACTTAGTTTGCAGCAGCATTTGCTGCACAAGCCACTAGTATGATATAATTCGAGGCACGATAGCCCAATGAAGGACCCTTATCTACAAGCCGGATGCTGGCCTCACGTCCACATGATCCTGTAGAGGTGAACGATCATCCAACCAGAAAGGAGGTATCGTGTGGTTAGCACTATGATCCGCCACCAGTCGTTATAGCTGGCTCGCGGAACCGGATTTCGCTATCGTAGCAAGTGCATCACAATAATTCTAAGTGGGCACCGGTCCCATACGCTGATCGAAATTCCTTCCTCATGAGAACGCCAACCAACGCGCATTCCGTAACGCGAGTCCTAGGCAGGATGCTTAGGCCACGATGCTACGGCGCGGGGCGATGCAATCCAATGGATTTCATAAAGTTCCTGTTAGTGATAGACGCCAACTTAGTAGGGTAGAGTAGCATAAATCGCACCGCTTCCTAAATCGCACCACTGCTAATTTAAAACAAATTACTGTAGTAGTGTGGCATCTAGTGGTATTGTTACAATCTACCATATGAACTACCACCATGTCACTTGATTTCTGCCACTTCTTTGTGTCAGCAGCGTGGTGATAGAGTATCTAATATAATCGCTCAGGTGGATATATATTTAGCTAACATTTTGTAACTAAATAACGGATTTGTCTGCAAAGGAATCCATAATCTTAAGATGTTATTCGTTTAAAGAGGTATTAAAGAACATTTAACTTAGTAGGATTTTCGAACATGTGGTGATTATAGGCTAGAATGAAGGAAATAATAACTTATGACGTATTTTCTTAATTCGCACCACTTTGTAGGTGCCTAATTCGCACCGGTGCGATATGAGCAACTGTAGCAATTCTAACCGTACAAAAGAAGGCCCAAAAATTTTAACTGAACTAGGAATGCATCAGGTGGGTGCAATATCAAGTGGTGAAAAGGGCGTTAATACAACAAGTGTATGTTGTACAAGCGCACCAGGTATTTTGTGCCACCTGTGATAATTTTTAAACGTCAAAGAGTGCAGCCTTCCTTATCAGCTGGTGTTCTTCCAGGATCGTTATTTGTTTGCTCTGAGTCAGGTTACATCAACAGTGAACTATTTGTCGAATAGCTCAAACATTTTATTTGCCACTCAAACCTGCCATAGAAAAAAAAGTGCTGCTTCTGTATGTCCACCTATACGACCCATTCCAAAAATTTAGAAGCTAGATTATCTCGGGAAAATGGTATGCTCCTGTTTCAGCTTCCTCGTCATAATACTCATAGGCCCAGCCTTTAGATGTTCCCATCTTCAAACCATTTCAGACAGCTAAATCATGAAGCAGTTCTTAGGTGGCTTCGAGATAATCGTGGAGAAAAGGTGACGCAGTTTACAGTTTGAACTGCCTGGTGAAGCACATGGCAAATGTGTAACAATAAAAAACGCATTCAGAAAGTTTAAACCTTACGTAATTTACGCTCAATTTTTTTCAATTTCATTTTAAGATGCGTTACTCTCTTTCATTAATTACAATAAACTTGTAATTTGAATTTATTACATTATTCATATTAAATACTGTTCAATATGTTCATTCACCCTGTTCCCTGCAGATAAAGAGGTGCGATTTAAGAAACCGCAGGTGCTATTTAGGAAACTAGTTGCCTAAATGGCACCACTGACATGTGTTTCGAAAATGTCATTTTAATTAAAAAATATTAAATCAAATTCATGGATTCTTTTTTACATGAAAGGTAAATGTTCTGGGAATGTATTTCTGTAAAGGAATGCAGAAAATAAAAACTGTATTGTTCAATAAAAATTATAAATGCTAAAGTGGTGCGATATAGGCAACCTTACTCTAAATAAATAATGCATTGATGTAGGTATGCGATTCAGAGTTAACCAGGTATAAGTTTCAGTAAGAGCCTGGGCTTCGTGACTGTAGTTATTAAGGCATCTTGTGGGTGCGCGCCAACTATTATCATGCCAATGGCGAAAGGAAGAGATAATCGCTTATTTCACGATAGCACTGTGCTCCGAATTGTTCTCGGCTTCCTAATTATGTAGATTTATGATTAAAGTGCAGGTTGTGTTTATTATTTCTTGTATTATTGAACCTAAAAATATATACTGTACCCTAACGTAAGATTTAATGTTTCGTATATTGGTATTCTATTTGCAGTCGTGGCTTCCATATAAAATACCACAGCTTGAATCACGATTGAGGACGATGTATTTTGGGCGAACGAGTATCTGAAGCAATTAATATTTTGCAGTAGATTTATCTGTTCACGAAATGTAACTGAAGCAAGTAATGTCATTGGCCCGTGAGTCGTATAAATGATCCTAAAAGGGAGAGGTTAAACTAAGGTAAAGAAAGAAAAAAAAAGTAATGTCATTAATAATTTTTAATTATGTTTGCCACATAATATTTTCAAAAGATGTCGGTGAACAAGAGGATATTATATTAATATTGTAATTTTACTTATGTAATAATGTTCAATTTTAATTCTATTTCAAAATAATTGGTGGACAAAAGGATGGCTTATTAGTTAACATTATTTATATAAAAGTGTTCAATATTTAAAAAAAAAAAATAATAATAATAATAATAATAATAATAATAATAATAATAATAATGTTTTATTTTCGCTGGCAGAGTTAAGGCCATAAGGCCTTCTCTTCCACTCAACCAGCCTTAATCAATACAATATATACATATATATATATATATATATAAATTACGAATATTTACACTACACTTAAAAGGTTTCTCCAGCAATATTCTTCAGTTAAGTTTTAACGACTAGTAGACTACATATTTATTTAAATTTAGATAAACCTATAAGGTAAAGTAGTAACTTAATTTATGAGCCAATTTAATTCAATCAATTATAATTAATTTGAGATTTGAGATAGCTAGTAAAATGATGAAAATTAATTTAATATAAGCTTACTAGAACTATGTTACAGAGAAAAAAATATATATATAAATCTAAAATATATTTCTATAATGAGAATATTAATGTAATTGCCATTAGATGATTTGTAATTCTATTTAGAGAAATTAATGGTAATAATAATAATAATAATAATAATAATAATAATAATAATAATAATAATAATAATAATAATGTTATCTTGGAGCAACAGTAACAAATATAAATGACACTCGGGAGGAAATTAAACGCAGAATAAATATGGGAAATGCGTGTTATTATTCGGTTGAGAAGCTCCTATCATCCAGTCTGCTGTCCAAAAATCTGAAAGTTAGAATTTATAAAACAGTTATATTACCGGTTCTTCTGTATGGCTGTGAAACTTGGACTCTCACTGTGAGAGAGGAACATAGGTTAAGGGTGTTTGAGAATAAGATTCTTAGGAAAATATTTGGGGCTAAGCGGGATGAAGTTACAGGAGAATGGAGAAAGTTACACAACACAGAACTGCACGCATTGTATTCTTCACCTGACATAAGTAGGAACATTAAATCCAGACGTTTGAGTTGGGCAGGGCATGTAGCACGTATGGGCGAATCCAGAAATGCATATAGAGTGTTAGTTGGGAGACCGGAAGGAAAAAGACCTTTAGGGAGGCCGAGACGTAGATGGGAGGATAATATTAAAATGGATTTGAGGGAGGTGGGGTATGATGATAGAGACTGGACTAATCTTGCACAGGATAGGGACCGCTGGCGGGCTTATGTGAGGGCGGCAATGAACCTTCGGGTTCCTTAAAAGCCATTTGTAAGTAAGTAAGTAAGTAATGATAATAATAAGAATGGGCAGATGTTAGCTTCATTATATGTAATAAATGTTAATCAGCAATTAATTTGTTAAGTGAGATTTTATGTAATTTTGACCTAAATGAAGTTATTGTCCAACAACCCCTTACATCACTCGGAAGCGAGTTCCAATTTCTAGCAACTGAAACTGTATAAGATGAAGAATATAAAGATGTCTTGTGGTGGGGTATAATGAGTAAATTGTTATGATGAGATCTTGTACTTAGCTGATGATATGCGGATAAATTTTGAAAACGAGAAGCCAAATAGATTGGGGTAGCGGTGCGCAGAATTTGAAATAAGAGAACAAGAGAATGCAGGGCTCGACGATCGCTTAACCTTAGCCAAAACAGAGTTTAGAAAGACGGGGAAACATGATCATACTTACGAATATTACAAATATAACGGACGCACGCATTATGTACACGTTGTAGCCTGCTGCTTAATTCTTTTTGAAAATAATTTGTTGTTGGTGATGGACAACAGGATTTCATTGGACAGCACCATATAACGTTGGTAAGAAAGACGATGGTTTTACGGACAAGACGATGGCTTTTCGAATAAGATTATGTTCCTGGAGCACAAGACTGTCTTGGTGAAGAGGACGAAGGTTTGTGATAAACAGACAATAGCGTCAATGGTGAAGGAGACATCGATGTTAGTGATGACGCGAAACGGTGATGATAATAATGATAATGGAAAAATTGAAAAAATGATGAATCGTTCCAAAAATCTTATTAGTGACAACACTTCAGTTACAGTCAAAAACTTATTTATTCACAATTGACACAAATTAATAAAAGTAATCTCCGCCAGTATCATGTATCCGTCGTCATCCCAACGTCACTTTGCTCTGAGCTTCCATTTAACTGCTCTACGTCTCTTATAATGGTTATAGTGGTTTGGGGCTAAGAGGGATGAAGTTACAGGAGAATGAAGAAAGTTACACAACGCAGAACTGCACGCATTGTATTCTTCACCTGACATAATTAGGAACATTAAATCCAGACGTTTGAGGTGAGCAGGGCATGTAGCACGTATGGGCGAATCCAGAAATGCATAGAATAATAATAATAATAATAATAATAATAATAATAGTAATAATAATAATAATAATAATACTAATAGTTTTATTTTCCCTGGTAGAGTTAAGGCGATCAGGCCTTCTCTTTCACTCAACCAGGATCAAATCACATACAGATAAATACATACCGGTATACAAATATTAACTTAGAAATAATAATAAACATAATTAAGTAAAAAAGAGAGATTGAATACATATACACAATCAGTATTAACTTTAAAATAACAATAATAAAAAAAGAGACTGAATACATAATCACAAACAGGAAAATACATTCTAGTATACATTTAGAGTGTTAGCTGGGAGGCCGGAAGGAAAAAGATCTTTTGGAAGGCCGAGACGTAGATGGGAGAATAATTTTTTTTTCGTTGTTGGTAACTCTATAGCATCTATTAGATGCTTTATGGTTGTGCTAACAGAATGAGTTACTTTTCAACAATGTGACGCTGAAACGTGTGTTCAGGTTACTACCCAGCGACAGTCCTGATGTATTTTATATTTTGATGATTGGTTAATTAATATTAACCCGGCACACTCATAATCACACTCACATTCATACAAATTTCCGGACTCTAGACACCCAGGTAATTTTTCTTATTGAAGAAAAATTCACCGAGAGTCGAGACCGGGATCTCCGGATCTGCAAGCCAGCGTGCTAAAGAACAGATCACAGAGGCAGTGCAGTAATATTAAAATGGATTTGAGGGAGGTGGGATATGATGCTAGGAACTGAATTAATCTTGCTCAGGATAAGAACCGATGGCGGGCTTATGTGAGGGCGGCAATGAACCTCCGGGTTCTCTAAAAGCCATAAGTAAGTAAGTATCCCTTTTAGTGGTCCTTTCATCTTAGGGAAAAGGCCGTAGTTGCATGAACTCTTATCCGGACAATACGGAGGATGCTCTAGAATTTCCAAGTTCCACCTGTTAAGTAAATTAACCAATTGGGCAGTTACGAGAGAACGAACACCATCGTGCAGCACAATGGGATGTGTTTTCAAGAGATTTCGGTGCTTAAGGCCTATTGATGGTCGTAAATGGTGTTTCAAAAAGTGATTGTTACGTGCAACATTAAAGGACATTCAGATTGGAATAGAATCAGTGATTATATCCCACAACTTCGTAATCATAAACAATAAACATAATTTTGATAGGGTCCTACTCTTGTCTACATTTTCATGGTATTAGGGAGTTACAGATAAGTCTTATTATTACAATCACTGTATACAGAGTATGGATGAGATTCTTAGCTTATAGCCTAATTTACAGGTATTACATATCAGACACCCCTCCATCTCATACTACTACCAGCTATCAGGGTCTGGAATGCTTTACCTGCAGACTTACTAAAGGCTTTACCAATAACCAAAAATGTATTTAAAATAGGCTTAAGGACTTTATTAATAGACTACTTAGATCCTTCAAAATCGGGAAACAAAAAATGTATAATATAATTTAATAAACTCTGGTACACAAGTATATTATACACACTATTTAAAGAGTATACCTTAATTGATGTTTTGTTATTTGAAGTGATGTATCATTGAAGAAGTATGTTGTGTCACTGAAGTGTGAAGTGTGTTTGTATCAGTGAAGTTTTATAGTTTATAGTGGCAGTGCAAAGTATTTGAACAGTGAAATGTTTTGAAGTGTTAGTGAAATCAGGATAGAATCAGTGAAATGTGTCTTAGTTCCAGTGCAGTGAGTGAGTTGTCAGCGAAATGAGTGTAGTGCTGAAAGGTACTTGTGCAGGTATGAACATATCATACTAGTGGTTTTAGTTCGAACTTAGGGTTAAGATACAAATTAGATTTACTTTAAATGTTATTTTAAGTGATCGTGCTTCATTTAATTTGGGATGCTCATTATTATTATTATTATTATTATTATTATTATTATTATTATTATTATTATTATTATTGTTGTTGTTGTTTTTTATTATTATTAGTATTTATTATTATCAATATTATTATTAATTGTATTTTTTATTAATTATGTTTATACTTAATTGTCATTATTGAATGTAATTAGTTACTACTGCCACCGGGTATTTACCCCTTTCGCAGTGTGAATAAATACATACATACGCACATGCATTAGTCACCGCTAGGAGAGCTGAATACTATCATTGTTACCACTATTTTTTTATGTACGTAATGAATCCAAGGATTCATTCTAAGAATTAAGGAACACGTGTGCACGCATTTACACAGTATGACCAGCGTATAGGTAACTAAGTATGGACACTTTGCGTCGGTACCTTTGATGTAGCCGGACTGATTTCAATGACCTTCAAGCCAGCTAGAGCGTCAGATTCTGCTTTCTCCCTAGAGTTGGCGCTGACATCACACCAGCTAGCAGTCGACACAGCGGAAATATAACACATACAATTAATACATCTAGGTAAGTTTAAATGTAGCCGACCTGCAACGCGATTGGCTGCCGGAAATTAGAGCGACGGGACTATAGGTGCATTATGTACTCAAATAAAATAAATTGGATCCATAAAATAATAAATCCGCCATTAACTGTAATGTCTAGACTCTAGAGTTCCTTTATAATGAGAGTTGAGACGTTGACCCCATCAACAATTAAAATATGTAATGATTTGATAGCGCTGAAAATGGAAAAAACAAAACTCTTATGAGAAATAAAACTATATACCTATATTATATTATATACAAATATTAAACGAATTTGATATATAATTTTGTAATGTATTATATTGATTTTATAATATAATTTATTATATCTGAAATATAAAAATATATTATTACAACTAGTTTGCCACTGAGAAATAAGGAAAAGCTGTTAACTTCAATTTATTTGAAGCAAAGCGTTACTGGATTATGCAATAAGGTAGGCGATGTTTGGATCCTGTGTCTCAACTCTATTCTCAATTATTATCTTAGCGCATGCTCGATTACACTAACCTCTAGCGCTTGAAAGCGGAACTAAACGTCGGCGCACAGAGAAACAAAACACAGGAAAATTCGCTCATTGTCCTTTCTTTATAATCCCTATTCGCTGGCATGATATTATGAAAGCTTGCATTAGAGTCCTTATTGTTGCTAAAAACGGCTGGAAACTCGTAACCTTCCTTGCAATTATTCACTGTACACCTTATGAACGTTCCGTATATTATTAACCCTTAATTATTATTTTGCCTGACTGTGCATACATCGCGCTGCTGACACTGATCTATTTTTCTGCAGAGGAGTGTGCTCGTGAAATCTGCAATTATTAATTAGAAGGGCTCACCACATTATTAATGTCCCTGGGGCTCGCCTATATGCATGCCGTGCCCATTACAGGAGTATATCACTTGCATGGGATTGATTAAACATATCGCAACGTGCGGAATGTTTTATTCATTTCTTCATTTAATTGAACACATGGAAAACTGATTGCGATAGCGTGGACGGTCGGATGAGAAACGTACCCACAAATCCTGCTAATCCACGATTTATATTATAGTAAATACCAGAATTACACAGGCTGTTTCCGTTCTCGAGTTCAAAGTAACGGAAAGTAAGAATTCAATTTTATATTTGATTTTATGTAATTAAAACAACAGATTATTATATTATTCGTAGATGTCCTCAGAGTCTTTATATTATAAAATAATAATAATAATAATAATAATAATAATAATAATAATAATAATAATAATAATAACTTTTGTGCGAGATCGTGCGTATTTGCTTGGTTTCCGCACAAAACCAATGCGCGGTAAGTGTGAAATACCACATTCAGTATTCCCAACGTAACACACATAACAATTTCCCTCTTCTTACCGCTTAAGCGCCACATTCATTTTACTGCTTTAGGCTTTTAACATATTATTTTTAGAGACGTTTCACATAGATATAATTATAAATTGGAAACTTACCACTGCAATTTCACCTAAA
Source organism: Periplaneta americana (assembly GCF_040183065.1). Taxonomy (NCBI): domain Eukaryota; kingdom Metazoa; phylum Arthropoda; class Insecta; order Blattodea; family Blattidae; genus Periplaneta; species Periplaneta americana. The sequence continues at coordinate 29,767,277 of NC_091124.1, read as the reverse complement.
TTGCAATGTTAATTATTGTTTTTAAATATTTGCAAAAATTAAGTAAAGTCTACTACTCCACGAAACTTATTGCATTCCTGATACAAGTAACATTAAGGAAGCCGTGAAAAAATCAACAAGATTCCAGATGCCGATGTTATTACTGCAATATGTTATATAAATAATATTATTAAAATATTAAAATGAAAAATAAATCATTACATAACCTTACCGTTTGTTTTAAGTTCGCATTTATAGACTGGGGGAAGAAAAAAGACAGACGTATATCACGGCCTGCTGGAGTATAGTAAACACAGAAAACATTTTATAGCAACAATGTTGAAGAAAGATATTTTGACTTTCCGAAGTTGCCGTCATTAAACAGAAACCAAGATGGAGATTTCATTGCAACTAATTAGAAATTCGTCTTTCAGGTATGTAATAAACGATGTTCGCACAAAATAATGTACGATACACGAGCGGTATGTTTGTTTTCATGTTCTCGGAAATTAAAAAAGCTCAACTACGTTTCAGGTTTACAATCTTTTCCTCGAACATGAAAACGTCAACATACCGCTCTTGTAACGTATATTACTATTGTGCGAGATCGTGCGTATTTGCTTGGTTTCCGCTCAAAACCAATCCGCGGAAAGTCTAAAATTCCACATTCAGTATTCCCAACCTAACACACATAACAATTTCCCTCTTCTTACCGCTTAAGTGACATATTGATTTTACTGCTTTAGGCTTTTAACATATTATTTTTAGAGACATTCAATATAGTAATAATTATAAATTGGAATCTTACCACTGTAATTTCACCTAAATTGCACTGTTAATTATTGTTTTAAAAAATTTAAAAAATTAAGTAAACTCTACAACTCCACTAAAGTTACTACATTCGTGATGCAAGTAACATTAAGGAAGCCGTGAAAAAATCAACAAGATTCCAGACTCATTACATAACCTTACCGTTTGTTTTAAGTTCGCATTTATAGACTGGGGGAAAAAAAGACAGACTATATCACAGCCTGCTGGAGTATAGTAAACACAGAAAACATTTTAAAGCAACAATGTTGAAGATAGATATTTTTGTTTTGCAAATTTGCCGTCATTGAACAGAAACCAAGATGGAGATTTCATTGCAACTAATTAGAAATTCCTCTTTCAGGTATGTAATAAACGATCTTCGGACAAAATAATGTAATTACGATACACGAGCGGTATGTTTTCTTTCAATTCTCGGAAATTAAAAAAGCTCAACTACGTTTCGCTTTTTCAAACTTTTCCTCGAACATGAAAACTTCAACATACCGCTCTTGTAACGCATATTACTATTTTAGTATAGGGTAATCTCCTGTTCCGTCCTACATTATAGCACAGTCCATAATATACAGTCACGAAGCTCAATACGTAGAGAATATGCATTCATAAATAGTTGCTAACCACTAGGATCGCTACTATCGCCTCATCACAGACAATGCGAAATAGTACCGGCACAGTCTATTGTTACAAGTACCCTCAACAACTCAAGCTTCGTGTCTGTATACTAGACTGTGATTATAGCTGAAATGAAGTTTTTCCTCTTTTCTTTGTTCCTCCAAGATTTCGTCTTTCTGGTGCTTTCTATTCATAAGCTTGTCGTGGAACAGGAACTATTGGGATCCTTAAAATATAGCAGTTCCATCTGTCTTTGTACTCGGTGAGATTTTCATGAAGAGAAAAGATGTCAAATTCGCTACGTACACCTTAATTTGTAATTGTATCTAATTCCGAACAAACCTTTGAGCAGCATGCTTTTAATTATATCAGTGTAATTCGATTCTCATTGGTCAGTCTACCATCAATGAGCTCGTTCATTGGCTGAGAAACGTTCGCTGGGATTATCTATGATAACGTGACGTGTGATTTTGAATTTATCTAGGGAAATTCAAAATCACGAGTTGCGTTTTTTAAGACTATTTCATGAATAAAAGAAAAGAAATTGAATGTCTTAATGATCATGAAGTAATGACTATATTATTTTAATCACTTAGATATTTTTATAAAACTATATAAGTTATACTACTGCCTGCTCGAACGCATCCGATGGCTGCTTATATGCCTGCTCATTCAATGGTCAAACATGCAACATGAATAGAAAAAAATTGTCGCTAGATGGCCGCTCCTAACAGCCAGTGAAATCCGCTTGTGAATATAAGTCCTATGCTTTACATTTGTAGTATTTGATTAAAATATTACTTTTGTAGTAATTTTTTCCTCTTCGTTAATCCATTATAATCCGTTATATTAAAACAAAACCGGAAACCTTTTTCTGTGTGGATTTTCCTTACATTACTAAGTAGAGGTTACATGAATTTATGCACCTGACACAAGTTTATAATGGTCATTATTCCTAACACACTTCAATATGTAACACTGGCACAAAATAGATAGCACTGTTTTTTTGTTTTCATAGTTTGGAGCAGGCTTACGAATGAACATAGTAGGCTATATTTGGTGCTGCCACCTACCACGTCAACAAAAGCATCGTTAGAATGGTCTTATGAGCAGGCAGTATAACCAACCATCAGATGCGTTCAAGCAGGCGGTGGTTATTCTTAAAAACTGGTGCTCAGTGCAAGTGGATTCTGACAACACTAAAAGAGATATCTATCGGAAACAGCAGAACTGGCATTTTACTACCTACTGTCTTCGCGCTACGAGTTGGCGCGGGGAATAGATAGGCGGGACGGGGGAACTTTACGCTACACTCTGACCTGAAAACTTCAGTCCACTTACTTGGCTACACGGGAACGGAGTCAGACATAAAAGATTCCGCATCTTCGGTGCTGTCGCTATGATTATCATTATCATATTTTTTCAAAATTTCTGGAGTATGATCTGTCCATGATAATGGTCTGTTTATGTTCCAGCCGTGTATATTAATTCGAATCTCTCAACAAAGCCATTAGCCCCACCGCCCCCATCCTGATGAACAACAATGAGTGTTCTGGACACATTTACTGTAGTCAAAACTCCCGTAACATTTTTATCGTGCCAGAACTTGGAAAACGTTAAATTAGTAGGCCTATCTATCCGTATTTCGTCCAGATACAAAATCGGTTTTTCCACTTTCCTAAGCTTTCTTATTTGCTGTAGATATATTCACGTTTTCTAATTTACAGTGTTTTCCTCAATTTTTTTTTGCTGCACACTTCTTCCACCTGAAATCCTTTTTCTTCAGTATTCGTCTTAATGTTGTCTTTCATTTCAAATCAATTTTCTCTTATGGACGTTTGTTGCAGCTTGGTACTATTTTTTTACTTGTTATTTAACGACACTGTAATAACTACTAGCTTCTTCAGTGTCGATTGAATTGATGATGGCGAGATGGTATTTGGCGAAATGAAACCAAGGATACGTCATAGATTAGGCTACCTGACATTCGCCTTCCGCTGGGAAAACCTCGGAAAAAACCCAACCAGGTAGTCAGCGCAAACGGAAATCGAACTCACTCCCGAGCACAACTGCAAATCAGCAGGCAAACGCGCTACCTCCTGAGCTACGCCGGTGGCCTCTTTCTTTTTCAAATAAAAATTCTCAATTATATCTTTTTTGTCAATCTCCCGTCGAAGTAATCTACATTTGCGTTTCGGTAGTCTGGACGTTTACATTTTTTTTCTCCCTCAGGTGTTGACAACGCACTTTCTTCTGTGCAGTCTTTCATTTCATTCCTTATACGCTGTATTGTTCTTGTGGATAGATTAGAGTACTTTTCTACCTTTGCTGTAGGTTTCGTAAGAGGAATGCAAAGGCACTGTTGTTCTTTTTCTTCATCACAGAATTATTTTGCTCTTCTAATAATATTCCTTTCTTCGCTATAGATTGTCAATCCTTGTTTCCTCTTTGTCGACATATTTACAATAAACAAAAAACTGCTATAAACCTAAATAACAGTGTACAATAACATAAATTCTATTAACTATATTATTATCAACACTATTAACACGAAAAGCAAAGGATAACTAAATCAATACAAGATTTGTGGTATACTGAAAACAATTGTCTTGTTGAAACTAATAAAACACTACAGTAAAAACCCCACTATTAGGCTATTTTCACAAAGTCGCAAAGATTCATAGACACATGCAGTAGATGTTTGTGAAACAGGAATATTGCAGTGAACAGCGCGGTGCGCATGCGCGACTGTTTCCCCTCCGCCCCGTCTAAGTACTTCATCCGCCTTCTCCTGGCGTGACAACAGTATATGTCTATCGTTATTATTGCATTGAGAACATTAAATTTATCGTCCATTTCTAATTACTGTCACAATTATTACTACTATAATTTGTAATTTGAGTTCTTAAATATATAATAAAATATTTAACAGAAAAACCCACAGTTCTCGAAAGTAAAATTTGACTGAATCCTTATATTCTGCGTTATCTTTACTGTAAAAGTTGTTGAAGTTGAAGGCATATTCCTCTGCTTGTTGAGATGAATGGTGCTTTTCAAGTGATGGCGTGGCTGAATGATTCCATACGTACAAGGGCTATTCATAAAGTAACTTCCGTTTATTTTTTACAAATCTGTGAATGACGTTACATTATTGGGTTACAATACGTTTGAAAGTATACACTATACTCTATTTTACCACATAGTTTCCAGTCACATTGAGACACTTGTCGTAGCGTTTGACGAGCTTTGAAATTCCGCAATCGTAGAATTCGGCCGCCTGCAACTGAAGCCAACCTACGACGCTGGTTTTCAACTCTTCGTCATCGTCAAAGCGCTTCGAGCCAAGCCACGTCTTCATGTGCTGAAGAGATGGTATTCGCTAGGCGCCAAATCTGCGCTATAGGGAGGGTGATCCAATACTTCCCAGTTGAACTCTTGCTGTTTGGTCGCAGTACGACGCGCTGTATGCGGCCGGGCGTTGTCATGCAAGAAAATCACCCCAGAGCTCTACATGCCACGACGTTTGTTTTGAATGGCCCTTTTCAAGTTGTTATTGTGTTACAGTAACGCTCAGCGTTAATTGTGGCATTCCTCTCCACTCCACTGGAAAAATTCCTTTTCTGTCCCAGAAGACAGTTGCCATGAGTTTCCTCGTGGAAAGTGTTTGACGACACTTCGTGGGTCTTTTCGGCGAGTGAGTATGGCCCCACTGCATTGATTGAAGCTTTGTTTCTGCATTCACATACCGCAACCAAGTCTCATCTCCTGTCACAATCTGATCGAGAAAAGCATCACCTTCTCTTTCGTAACGCTCAAGAAAGGACAGTGCTGCTCCCATCCGCTGAGCCATTTGTTGCTCAGAAAGGAGTTTAGACACCCATCTGGCAGAAAGTTCCGGTAGCCCAAATGTTCGGTAATCACTTTGTACAGAAGAGAACGACTAATCTGTGGAAAATCCTCACTAAGCTCCGACATGGTGAACCTGCGGTTTGCTCTGACTTTTCGTCAACCAAACTAATTAGATCTGTATGATGATACTCGGTCGACCACTTCTCTCTTCATCATGGACATTGGTTCGCCAATTTTTTAACATACGGCACCATTGTCTTACACCACCTTCACTCATTACGTCTGGCCAATAAACTTCACAAAGTTGGGATGGATTTCACTAGCTTTACAGTTTTTGGCCACAAGAAATCTTATTACAAAACGTACCTCACACCTGGTGGGACTTGCGATTGCAGCACACATTTTGACAGCACGTGGCTCAGAGAGGAATAAAGACACGACCTTGACTCTATCGCTGCTCGACGCGTACTGCTTCAAGGTACAACCCACCGCAAGAGCGGCGCCACTGTCTCTGTTGTTACGCACGCTATATGAAAACGGAAGTTACTTAATGAATAGCCTTCGTATTTTCGGTTGTTTTTGTATTGCGAGGTTTCATTTCGCGGTTTATTTCATAATATCTTTTTTTTTTCGAAACATTGCCAAATCTTCTGGTCATTTTGAACTTAGCGCTAACAATCGAGAAATACTGATGTATGAATTACTCACTGAAAATAAATCCACCTGCCGAAATTCTCAAAGTTTTCACAGCGCTGGATTGGGCGTGGGTCATCCATCTCACCATCTACTCTCGACTGTCCACCTCGCAGACCTGACCTCACAACCTGTGACAATCCGCTGTGGAGTTTTATCAAGAGCATTGTTGCACAGGAACGGTACGACATAATTGATGAATTGAAGGACGCCGTGCGACGCGCTTTCCAACAGATTACACCAGCAATGCTGAGGCGAATGTCATATCTAACCTGGCGACGCGTTATATTGTATGAGGAGAATGATGGAGGACATACTGAACTTTTGGACATTTAGGACATATAGTTAGTGTAAAGTGGATGTATATCTGCATTATGACCGGAATTACATAAATAGTTTGTATATTTAAGGTATTTATAGCCGGTAACGGGACTTTGTGCCCACTCTATAGATGGCACGATGTTCTGCACAAGAGGTTACATCTGCATGCATACAAGATTCAATTGGTTCAAAAGTTGAAACCAAACGACTTGCCTGCACGATATGATTTCGCTAGTGACATGCTGTTGAAAATTGATATTGAAAATGGATATCTGCAGAAGGTCGTGTTTAGTGATGAGTCCATCTTCCACGTCTGTGGGATCGTCAACAGGCATAATTGTCGCATCTGGGGATCAGAAAATCCGTATGTAGTGAGAGAATTGGAAAGAGACACCCCTAAGATTAATGTTTGGTGCGGACTTACACATGAAACTGTGATTGGACCGTTCTTTTTTGTGGAAAACACTATCAATGGAAATGTGTATCTTGATATGCTGCAAAATTACGCCATTCCTCAAATTCCACAGGGATATGTTTTCCAACAAGACGGAGCTCCGCCTCATTATGCATTACGTCTTGCAGATCACTTGAATGAATGCTTTCCTCAGCGATGGATTGGTCGAAGTGGACCTACAGCATGGCCTCCCAGATCCCCAGACCTAACGCCACTGGACTTCTTTTTTGGGGGATACATAAAAGACATTGTGTACAAGACTGTAGTGGCAGATTTGGAGGATCTGCGTCGGAGAATTATCGCTGCTTGTGCAACTATCACTCCAGAGATGTTACGAAACACATGGCAAGAACTTGAATATCGCCTGGACATCTGTCGTGCTACAAGAGGTGCACACATAGAAGTTTATTAGTAGTCATTCGAAACTTTGGAAGTCCCTTTGTCAATTCCCGCAAACAGCATTTTCATCCATCAATTATTTGGTGTCCACACCTGTGGAGTAACGCTCAGCGCGTCTGGCTGTGAAACCAGGTGGCCTGGGTTCGAATCCCGGTCGGGGCAAGTTACCTGGTTGAGGTTTTTTCCGGGGTTTTCCCTCAACCTAATACGAGCAAATGCTGGGTAACTTTCGGTGCTGGACCCCGGACTCATTTCACCGGCATTATCACCTTCATATCATTCAGACGCTAAATAACCTAGATGTTGATACAGCGTCGTAAAATAACCCAATAAAAAATTATTTGGTGAGTTATTAAACTTTCTTATTGGTAAATTTTGTCCCGGACACTCTGTACTTTATGATAATCCTACTATTGCTTTAGAAAATTCATGTTTCACTTTACTTACAATACTTTGATACAGTAAAACCCCGATTATCCGTCATCCTATTAACCGATTGGTGGATTATCCGACTGTCTTTCTCGCTCGCAGAAAAAATATGAAGTACTGTACATTATATTAGTACGAATTTTTTCTACAGAGTGTTTTTTTTATAAATCTTTACCCTTGCGCATTATGGCCGTACTGTTTAACTTCTATGCAAAATATCTTCTACAAAAGAAAACTTGTTGTAGTACGGCAAAAAGTGCAAGTAATTGAGTGGTTTGGGAAAAGAGAAAATTTGGTTCATTTCACATCACAATACGAGATAGGAATTACAACTGTACGCAATTTAGGCTAATGAAAAATAAAATATAAACTGTATAAAATTTGTAAATCTACAACATGAGACCTCTACTATTCCTATGTTTCCACAGACAGTCGTCATAAGGAGTTTCCTTAGCCATTAAAAACCCGTCGTTGACCACCACACTTATGTACAATAAATAAAAATAATATTTTAATATCGTAAAATCAAACATGAATTGTAAAAAAAAAATGAAAATACTTAAATTATTGAACTTCTGATCCACTACAGCGTATTAAAAGAAAAGACCATGGAGGAAATTAGGAAAATATTATGTACTTAGTTTATGAAAACTGTTTATGATAAGGATTATCCGATTTTTGCGATTAACCGTTCGCTCCACCCCCTTCATTACCACGGATAATAAGGGTTCTACTGTATGCCATAATGGTCCCCAACGTTTATTTGAAACTTTTCTGATACATTAAACCTTGAGGATGTAAAAAAAATTTGTCAGCTGGAGAAAGCATGGTTTATGTCTGTAGGTAATTTTTGTCTGTCTTCTGCTTGATTTAACACCATGTCTGCATATCCTTATGGAGTCTAAACCTATTAATAACTCACTTTCACTCCATTCTTGAAAATGACTTACTCTTGGCCCGAAGGTTCTCGCTCTGGGTAAAATTATTTTATGCTCGACCATGCCGGAATGTAGTAATTATACACCTGGTAGTAGCCCTTTAATGCACCTCATTAAAGTACACCTATTCATTATAATTCGGTTGTTCAGCCAATGAGAAATTTCCATTGTACTGATTGTACCATTATGAAACCGCAAGTATCGATTATTCTCGGATATGCAATCGAAAGACAATTAGCGAAATGTCACGGAGGCTGGAAATCCAATACTGTCGCAGAAGGTTATGTTCTGTTACGATAATAATTAGCGTTAATTGTAAATAATATTCAAATAAATTCAATTTGTCACCTCGTTTTTCAATGTCTAATTTAATTTCAATGTTATATCAATATTAATATATAGTTTACTCTCTAGATTATATCAAGGTCAATGTGGACACCTGTTCCTCAGAAAAAATCAATACTGTCGCGTCTGCCCACATCACACAATTTACGAGCTATGCACAAGGTCACTTCCGCTCTTCAGTCACATAAGAATAAAATGAATAGTTCTGAATAATTTCAAGTTAGAAATATGGTCGAGCATAAAAAGTCGTATGAAACTTGACTATAATGGTAATTAAGACGTTCGTATGAAAATTATGAAACTCGCTTGCGCTCGTTTCATAAACATACTCGCGACTTAATTACTACCATTATAGGCTCATTGCATAATGTATTAATATCATCATCATCATCATCATCAAATTCATTAAAAAAATTTATCAATTCCTCCATTATTTACAATATTATTAGCAGTATTTTTGTCTAACAAACGGTTCGCCTTTATATCGCTTAGTTTAAACTATCAAGCTTGGTGGTTTACACTAAACTAGTGTTTAAACCAAGAAATACTGTTAAACTGAATTTTAGAGTATGGTTTTTTGTTTGAACTACAGTTTAAACTTACAGTAAGTTAAAAGATAGTTTAAACTACTATTGAGAGTACGGTAATTCAAAAGTACTGCAATGATTTCCATGCAGAACTAGAGCTGCTCACCGTATCTCAAACTACAGCCAAAATTATGACGCGTAAAACCTTTTAAAACAGAATTCAGAGACCACTGTCTATCACGAACCGCCTGGGGAATAAAAGGCAAACTGTTTCAGCGAGGAAAAGTCTGTTGCTGAGTGACGCTTGTCGGCTAAAATTATAACTCGGGAATTAACAAATTTTGTCGCCTGTGCTTCCGAGGGTTAGGCACGTCTCCGTGGTGGCGTCAACAGAGACCGCAATTTTCTGCTCAGGAGGCGCACCTGGGATTAAAAACTTTTTTTTTCGTTATTCATCTTTTATGAAATCATGACAGCATAGACTGGCGTTTTGCATCTTTATAATTCACTTGTTTTTTTATATCCTACCATTTATACAATTCTCACACTTCACCGACTCGTAATCCAAAGGGGAATCTAACTGTCTCTCATTTCCCAAAATGAAATTTTAAAAATTATGAAGCTGTGAAGGAAGTTTACAGAGTGTTCAATTCAGTTTATCTAACCGTTCTCATGCAATGTAACAGTTAAAACTGAAAAAGAAACTTGTGTCACCATATGACAAATTCTTTCTCATTTGATTCACGCTACATTTCATTTATCATATTGTGACTTATAAATTTATTTTTGCAACTCGCAATTAAAACATACAAAATATACCTAAATAGATATTGGCTTTACAGGAGTTGGTTGTTAAACCATGCGAATTTTGTAAAAAATATAACTACCGGTACCTACATTTTATTTTGTCATAGCTTAAGTTCTAATAAAACTACAGTACATGATCTTTTGTTTTTATTTTCTAAGTACACAAAAAAAGATATGACAACCTTTCACAGCTCAAAAAATTAGTCATTGATGACACTTTCTTTTTGGCATACAAGACTTTTAATTAAAAAATTTACTTATTTACTTACTGGCTTTTAAGGAACCCAGAGGTTTATTGCCGCCCTCACATAAGCCCGCCATTGGTCCCTATCCTGAGCAAGATTAATCCAGTCTCTACCATCATATCCTACCTCCCTCAAATCCATTTTAATATTATCTTCCCATCTACGTCTCGGCCTCCCTAAAGGTCTTTTTCCCGCCGGCCTCCCAACTAACACTCTTTATGCATTTCTGGATTCGCCCATATGTGCTACATGCCCTGCCCATCTCAAACGTCTGGATTTAATGTTCCTAATTATGTCAGGTGAAGAATACAATGCGTGCAGCTCTGTGTTGTGTAACTCTCTCCATTCTCCTGTAACTTCATCCCTCTTAGCCCCAAATATTTTCCTAAGAACCTTATTCTCAAACACCCTTAATCTCCACTTGATTAATTATACGAAGATATGTAATTAGGAAACTACTATAAATGTACCACACAAGACAGTGGAATGTCCCTGAAGTGAAGCTAAAAATTCTTTAATCTCAACTGAATAAAATGTTTACAAAGTTTTTGTGTAGGCCTACTTAGAAAATACCAGAAACATGATAGTCGTACTTCCTACCTCTTACCATTGTTAGGGTGCTTACCAACACAAATTATAATACAACAAGGAATACAATTCCACATACAAATGAGTTCAGAGTCAAAGTGGGCCAAGCGCCATTTATTAAAAACGGAGAAAGCAAGGATTAAAGTTAAGTGAATACCATAGTTTTAGTAAATGGCGCTTGGCCCACTATGATTCTGAACCCTTTAAATATTCGACAAATTTCGATAAAAATGAAAAGTAATAATACAAATAAATTTATCTCTAAACTATTTAACTGAAAATTACAAATAAACTAACTCAAATATTCGACATGCTTTGGTACAGTTTTCTCTGTTTCCCTACATTTCATATTTCAAAAACATTTGAATCACACAGACTTAGAAACAATAAGAGGCACCCTGCTAGAAAGAATAGGGTTCCTTTAAGTATTATGGTATTGGACATATTTGAATTTTTAATAATTTAACAATTTATTTTTTTCTGTCAAATAATGAAATGCAGGTCAGAACAATTGTGGCGTTCCCTAGAATAACACCTTAATGTGTCGTTTAGTCGTTTTTCCTTTTCCAGTATTCAGAATGAATCGAGTCATTATGTTTTTGTTTCCTTTTCGAGATAAAAATTATTTTATATGCAACATTTCATAGTGTCTTTTGGAGAAAACCATTGATTTAATTCCCAATATGTTCAGTCAATTTAAGAAAGCATTTTATTATGATAATAAATTATTGAAAGAATTTTAGATTTATCCTTTAAGCGTGCAGAAATTTGATCCGAACAAATGTAACTTTTCGTTCTGCGAAGAAATTTTTCAATGTTACTGATTAAATGAATAATATGATATAGTAAATAATTACTAAATCACATAAAATAAAAGTGCATATCTGTAATAAAAAAAAAGACAAAGCGATTATTAACTATATATTTATATGGTATTTTTGGCTTGTGGTAGGCCTATATTGTCTATCCATTCCTATAACAAAGGTTTCCCATACATAGATAGCACTTTATAAGTTATGTTATAATCATTTCTAATGTTTTTCTGTCTACAGAAATTAACATTTTAAAATTGATATTGATACTAAAATATATTATAGTAGTTTATGGTGAGACTCACCACAAAATCCCACGTTTTTAATACTTAACTTTAAAAATTCACTTACCCGTAACTTTTTTCGCTGTAATTTATTCCTCTTAACAATACGAGAGTAAGAAGACGTCCCTAACCCTACCTGGTCATTAATAAGAGGCCCAAATAGAGGAATCAGTTCTCGCCAAAGAATCCTCAGCGGTCCTTTTTCTGTAGTCGTTAGTATTATAAAGAATGTAAATATGGTTGACCACATCCCTCTGGTAACACCAAAGATTGTATGTCGCCAAATCGAAATATGAAGCCAAAAGTAAGAATCAGGTCTCGCCGTAGGCGTCCTGGGCAGACTTATATCCATAGTTGTCAATATTATGTACAAAGCTGTATCTGATTGACAACCTACATCTGATGTCACCGAAATTAGTACACTGCCAAATCGAGTACGAAACCCGAATAGAGAAATAAGTTCTCGCCCTAGGCGTCCTTATAGAACATCTGTCTATAGTCATCAGTATTTTAGAAAATGTTTTATATTGCTAACCAACTCAATTCGATATTACCAAGTCTAGTACACCAAGAAATCTAAATACAAAGCCTGAAGAAAGAGTCAGGTCTCCCCGTAGACGTCCTCGGCGGACATACCTGCATAGTTAACAATATTATGGAGGCCGACCGAAAGTTCTGCTCATTCGAGTGGTGCTGGATAGTAGAAGAAGAAATCTCCTGTCTAGCTGAAAATGGGTCAACGAGACGAGTAGATATTTTAGCGTACAATGCTGCCACTAAACAGGGCATCATTGTGGACCCCACGATACGTTTTGAAGTAGAATGTCATCAGTCAGCCGAGGTCCACCTTGAGAAGAAGTCGATCTATGAGCCTACAGTCAACTATTTCAAGCTGAAATATGCCTTAATTCACGTTGAGGTATTCGGCTTGCTCATAGGTGCTCAAGGAACTATACCAGCTTTTTTTTCGGAGAATTTCGACGGCAGTTTGCTCTGCCAACATCTCTGAGGGATGACATTGTGATAATTGTGTTAAAAAAATCCTGCCAAATCCTAATTAATCACATGGTGCCACATTAATACCAATTGTAATTTTTCACGCCCTTTTCTTTATTTTCCCTTCTTTAAAATTTGATATCTACGTTTACATATGTATAATAATTTTTTTTGAAGATATACTGAGTCCGTAAGGGCTATCCTCAATGGGGGGCAGTTTAATATTATTATTTAGAGAACATTCCTTTTCTACTTTTACTTCTCTTTCCTTTTGTAATTTTATTTTTAAAATTATTATGAAACTATTCTCTATATATTTACAATTACTCCTTATATATTATAAATATCTCTCATTGAGGTTCTGGCTGACATCTAGTGTCAGGCAGTACATCTTACTTGACGATGTGTGTCAGAGGAAGAACAATTTTATTGTTTGTATGCATCTGAAGTCTGATTAGTGTAATATGTTACTAGTCAGCAATGTATGAAAAGGAGGGAGAAAGGAACTGGACACCGTAACCTCCTGGCTTAGTTGCCTCATAAATAATTCTTATTGGTGTCATTTATGAGGTTCAGACCTGTCTTCGGACACTTGGCTAAACAACAAAAAAATTATAAATACAATAGTATACAGTAATTGTAAAATCTTTGTAAATAACATATGTAATATTACTTACAACTTACTTACTCGTACAAATGTCTTTTAAGGAACCCGGAGGTTCATTGCAACCCACACATAAGCCCGCCATCGGTCCCTATCCTGAGCAAGGTTAATCCAGTCTCTACCGTCATATCCCACCTCCCTCAAATTCATTTTTATATTATCATCCCATCTACGTCTCGGTCTCCCCAAAGGTCTTTCACCTTCCAGTCTCTCAACTAACATTCTATAGGCCTATACATTTCTGGATTCGCCCATACGTGCTACATGCCCTGCCCATGTATTTGTTGTGGTCGTGCCAAAGAATCAATTCCATTCCGAGGCTTATGTTGTGGTTTCGTAACAAGCTGTTTTTTTACGGTGATGGGTTGTTAGCCCTTCGTCCAACCCCCTAGATGGAGAACCACCCCTTATCGACTGTCCGCGACTGCTTATTCAATATTACTGACAATAAATTCGAATTAAAAAATTCATAAAGCCTAAAGGAAGAGTCAGGTCTCGCCCTAGGCGTCCTAGGCAGACATATCCATAATTGTCAGTATAATGGATAATATTATATATTATCTGATTTGCCATCTGCATCGGGTATCACCGAAGTTATGGAGCTACAAAATCGAAATGTGGAACCTAAATAAGAAATCAGTTCTCGCCCTAGTCATCATCATCGAACATATGTCCACAGTCGCCAGCATTTTAGAGAACGTGGTATCTGATTGACCATCTCAACCTAGTATCACCCATACTCGTACGTTTTCCTTTTCCAAATATATTATAAAACTAAATTTGGGTAAAGTAAGGGGAAATGTACTTTGTAAAATTCAGGAAAACTGGAGAACGTTAGATGAAACCTTAATTTTCCGTTCATATCCTCACCCACGAATATCAACAAAGCTAACTTGCTAAATCGAAACAGAGACTCAGGAATGACAACCCAAACTCTGGTGGGAGTGAGCTGCGGAAAGATTAAATTCCAACTTGAATGTCTCCGGGATTCGATCTCTGGCCTCCAACTATGTTTTGATCACATTTGGTAGTTCCAATTACAAACATGTTGGAACTTCTGTGCGTGTGGCATTCATGCTTGTAGCGCGCTGGTCATGTACTTTTAGCTTTGTGCGGCGGACATTATCCATCAGAATACTGAAATCGATGTCAATTTCGACGAACAAAACCAATTTAAATGGGGGTATTAGGATTCCTGAGAGGGGTTGAATTTCATTACCGGGATAGCGTGTCATACCAACTCGGCCATAGGATCACCATCATTGTAGTCACCAAGACGATGATTCAACAGTCAAATGGGAAATGTGATGTAATAGGGTGAACAAAACTTCGCTATACCACTATACGACAGTTTTTCTATTAGTGAGCTCTCCAATACAAGAAACGTATACATTTTAACAAATAATTTGACGCTCTAATAACATTGATCTGTAGTTTTAAACTTTATTTTTCTGAAGTTTTCTATCTGATTCTTAACGGATTTTTTTCTGCTGAATTCGAAAATAATATCCAATTTCTTCCAACGAGTCACGTTTTCATACGAATAATAAAAACTTAAATAAATGCTAATAAATTAATTAGGCCTACTATTTAGAAATGTCCACACCTGTGGAGTAACGGCTAGCGCATCTGGCTGCGAAACCAGGTGGCCCGGGTTCGATTACCGGTCGGGGCAAGTTGTCTGGTTGAGGTTTTTTCCGGGGTTTTCCCTCAACCCAATATGAGCAAATGCTGGGTTACTTTCGGTGCTGGACCCCGGTCTCATTTCACCGGCATTATCACCTTCATCTCATTCAGACGCTAAATAACCTAAGATGTTGATAAAGCGTCGTAAAATAACCTACTAAAATAAAAAAAAAATAATATTTAGAAATGAAGTTGTAGCTTTATGAAACGTTATGAAAATTACTTTCAACAAGAACTTTGTGAGAATAATCGGAACTACAATTTGCTATTAACCATTAACGACCACACTCATAACCTTAACTCAATATTGCACTTCAAATTTCTCTCTTTTTGACCTCTTCGAATGTTGTTCAAAGCAGTTCCTTTTCAATATCCAGCAAAAAGCTACCTTGTTGCCACTCCACTGTCCTTGATACCTCATTTTCATTTTTTTTATATCTTGGTGAAATTTTTCGTCTTGTTCCCCACTAAAATCTCCTAAGTTTTCAGGAAAATAATTTAGATGGAATGAAGAAAATGTAATTTGACACTTAAGTTGTGTGAGTATACCTCTACTGGATGGAATGTAGTAGCCTAGCGCAGCTCTCACTGTCAATGAACCAGAACGACAAACATGTACAACCGGGTAGTAACCAAACTTATGCTCCAATCGTCCACGTTCTTAGAATAAGAAAATAATAAACGAATAATATTTTAAAAAATTGTAATTATAAACTTCGTAACATTCAATAACATACATCATTGAAATAACATTATAAATGTTTAAATGAGACAAAAAGACAAAACAGAACAGTATCTTAGCCTTATTACTTTTGGTTATATAAAAAGAAAAAAAAGATCAAATAAATTTGCATTTCTAAGAAACATAAAACATAACGTTAATATCTTTTGTGCGAGATCGTGCGCATTTGCTTGGTTTCAGCACAAAACCAATCCGCGGAAAGTCTCAAATTCCACATTCCACCTAACACACATAACAATTTCCCTCTTCTTACCGCTTAAGTGACATATTCATTTTACTGCTTTAGGCTTTTAACATATTATTTTTAGAGACGTCCAATTTAGTAATAATTATAAATTGGAAACTTACCACTGCAATTCCACCTAAATTGCACTGTTAATTATTGTTTTTAAATATTTGCAAAAATTAAGTAAACTCTACAACTCCACTAAAGTTACTGCATTCGTGATGCAAGTAACATTAAGGAAGCCGTGAAAAAATCAACAAACTTGCCGATGTTTTTACTGCAATATGTTATATAAATAATATTGTTAAAATATTAAAATGAAAAATAAATCATTACATTACCTTACCGTTTGTTTTAAGTTCGCATTTATAGACTGGGGGGGGGGGGAAAGACAGACGTATATCACGGCCTGCTGGAGTATAGTAAACACAGAAAACATTTTAAAGCAACAATGTTGAAGATAGATATTTTTATTTTGCTAATTTGCCGTCATTGAACAGAAACCAACATGGAGATTTCATTGCAACTAATTAGAAATTCCTCTTTCAGGTATGTAATAAACGATCTTCGCACAAAATAATGTACGATACACGAGCGGTATGTTTTCTTTCAATTCTCGGAAATTAAAAAAGCTCAACTACGTTTCGCTGTTTCAAACTTTTCCTCGAACATGAAAACTTCAACATACCGCTCTTGTAACGCATATTACTATTTACTTGAGATTGCACACTTGATCTCAAACATATGAAAAGAAAATTCCTAGCCTTTTAATAAGGGCCTAGTAATTAAATAAAGACTGGGGAACGGATTATTATACACTGAAAGGTAGAGATGATGTTTCAAATAGGCTGCTTGATTGTTTATACACATATAACAGTTGCCAAAGTAGATAAAAGTTCAGTCAGGTATAAACAAGGCTGCTTGACGTTCGGGACTTCGGGAGTGACAATCTCGGCATCTCGAAACAGTCACAAGCAGTTTTTACGTCAAGGACGCGACATATACAACATTGTCGTGCGGGTTTTCGGCTTTGCGGGCGCTGTTGGTCTTGCTTTCTCGATTGTTCTTCATTTCTAGTACGAACATAAATAAATATTGTACTGCTACATATTTTCGTACGTCATTCATCGTGGAAACATCCATTTTTATTTGCCACAGTCTTCAATTGTTTTGTTTTGACGTTAGCTTTCTGGGCATTGTGAATTACTTACTTACTTACTTACAAATGGCTTTTAAGGAACCGGAAGGTTCAGTGCCGCCCTCACATAAGCCCGCCATCGGTCCCTATCCTGTGCAAGATTAATCCAGTCTCTATCATCTTATCCCACCTCCCTCAAATCCATTTTAATATTATCCTCCCATCTACGTCTCGGCCTCCCTAAAGGTCTTTTCCCCTCCGGTCTCCCAACTAACACTCTATATGCATTTCTGGATTCGCCCATACGTGCTACATGCCCTGCCCATCTCAAACGTCTGGATTTAATGTTCCTAATTATGTCAGGTGAAGAATACAATGCGTGCAGTTCTGCGTTGTGTAACTTTCTCCATTCTCCTGTAACTTCATCCCGCTTAGCCCCAACTATTTTCCTAAGCACCTTATTCTCAAACACCCTTAACCTATGTTCCTCTCTCAAAGTGAGAGTCCAAGTTTCACAACCATACAGAACAACCGGTAATATAACTGTTTTATAAATTCTAACTTTCAGATTTTTTGACAGCAGACTAGATGATAAAAGCTTCTCAACCGAATGATAACACGCATTTCCCATATTTATTCTGCGTTTAATTTCCTCCCGAGTGTCATTTATATTTGTTACTGTTGCTCCAAGATATTTGAATTTTTCCACCCCTTCGAAGGATAAATCTCCAATTTTTATATTTCCATTTCGTACAATATTCTGGTCACGAGACATAATCATATACTTTGTCTTTTCGGGATTTACTTCCAAACCGATCGCTTTACTTGCTTCAAGTAAAATTTCCGTGTTTTCCCTAATCGTTTGTGGATTTTCTCCTGACATATTCACGTCATCCGCATAGACAAGAAGCTGATGTAACCCGTTCAATTCCAAACCCTCTCTGTTATCCTGAACTATCCTAATGGCATATTCTAGAGTGAAGTTAAAAAGTAAAGGTGATAGTGCATCTCCCTGCTTTAGCCTGCAGTGAATTGGAAAAGAATCAGATAGAAACTGACCTATACGGACTCTGCTGTATGTTTCACTGAGACACATTTTAATTAATCGAACTAGTTTCTTGGGAATACCAAATTCAATAAGAATATCATATAATACTTCCCTCTCAACCGAGTCATAGGGCATTGTGAATAGTAAGGCGAATATTATGTTCATGTTATTAGTCGCCACGGTGACCTGGTGGCTAGAGCGCTGGACTTACAATCCTGTGCACGCGAGTTCGATTTGTAACTTGTGTTGGGCAAGTTCGTGATCTAAGTAACACGGGTTTTCTCCCCTGTGGCATTCCAACGTAACTTCATCATCATCATCATCATCATCATCATCATCATCATCATCATCATCATCATCATCATCATCGCGGGTGTAGCGTAGACCATACTCGGCAGCGAATCTGTTGGTAAAATGGTCTAGACAACTGGCTTCATATGGGTGAATGAGGAACAATTAAGTAGGGTAAACATTGGTAATTTCGTGATAATTTCATGAAAATTAATTTAAAATTCAAATGTGTAAATATATCATTATTGCGATTTTTTCATCAAAAAGGCGATCATTTGCTGTACAAATAAATGTATATAATTCTTCAATTATTGATTTTCTAATAATTAGAAATAGTAGAGTTGATGAGGATTACATACTAAGATAGTAACAAAAGGTCTACGATGAGGTATAATTTTATTTATTTATTGTTTTATACTTTACTAGCATCTTTACCTTTATTAGTTGGCATATTTTATATTTATAATTTCTTAGGTCTATTATATATTCCTTCTGGAGACATAAAAGATTGGACACGTTCTTGAATAAGTGCCAAAAACCACTTTTACAACTTCAGCTAAAAGGTTGGTTATTTCATGTTAACCTTGGTGATTTCGTGATATTACATTGACTATTACACTCTTACTACGTCATACTACTTTTGACCAATAAAACGGTACGAAAGGGCGTATTTCAACCAATCATGGCTGCTTATCGAACAATTTTATCGCGTCCCTAGCATTTGTTTAATTTTATCGCGTCCTTAGCATTTGTTTAATTTTATCGCGTCCCTAGCATTTGTTTCTTTGTTTGCAAACAATTGAAACTGCGCTGGTCTGGACGTCAAAAAAATATATAGGCCTATATATATAATTACAAACCACTCCAGTCGATGCACAGCAGTTTCAAATATGACTCGCATTGGCATTCAAGAACAAGAATTAATAAAAATCACTGATCATACCTATGCATCTTCTGAAATCCGATTTACAAATAAATGAAGAGCACCATTCGGAAATCCTGAATAAGTTGAATACACCATGTAGGCCTAAATCAACGAGTTCCACTTCTATTACGCACACGTCCAATATGACATCAATTGAACCACCAACCACATTCAAATTTTGAAAATTATACATTCAATAATTATTCCTTTTAAAATTATTCATGTTTATTTTTTATGTCATCGTCGTTAATTAAAACTTTTCTAACACTTGTGTATATTACTTAGGTTATGTTATAGCTTCTGCTATATGATATGGATAGTCACGTACCAGAGATTGTCTAATATTAAGATTTATTGAAAATCATCTGTCAAGTGACGTTGATTACTGGGATTCGGATAATTGAAGTGGAATGCAACTGTCTTAATAAAAATGAAACTGAATCAACAAAGCCTTCTTGACTGGTAACATTGCCATCGTGTATAGATCGGGAACTTCTCGACGAGAAGGCATTGCTCACTACTGCCATCTAGCATGCATCTAGCGTAATATTTGTAATGTTGAGATGGTACAATAATACATTTGAAGACAGTTGTATTTTCGTAAGTCAATTAATATTTTATTGTATTGGAGTACTTCGTTACTTCTAATCTTTATATACTTTCTTCTAATCGTGTAATAGTCAATTAAATCCCACTCGAGTTTTGATTTTCTCTAGATAAATCAAAACGTCTAGTGAGATTACTGTTGATAATTTCGTGAGAGGTAGAAGAATTCTGGAAAAATTCATTAAAGTCAAATGAAAGTCTCATTTATTGTTACAAGACTTCAAACATAGTAATTCCGTCTAATATTCATAGCAAGAAAACATAGAAATACATATCAACACATAATAAGAATGAAATCAAAGTAAAAATTGGAATTGAAAAGGGATCTTCTTTGCCCTGAAAGGGTGAACACTTTTATTACGGACTTTACTATAGCCTATATTACTAGAGTAACTCCAAAAGTAATGCATAACATTTCTTTAAAAATTATATTTTTATCCTACAGCTTTGCTATTTTCACAGAATGTAGATGCATCCTAAAGGAACAAAATATCACTTTTCCACATAATCTCCGTCCTTTCAACTGCCTTACGTAACCTACGAACAAGGACCTGTAGACCAGCACGGTAAAAGTCTGGACCAACACGTCTGAGCCACTCTTTAGCAGCGTGCACAAGGGAGTCATCTCCTAACCTCGTTCCGCGAAGGGATCCTTCAGTTTACCAAAGAGATAGTAATCGCACGGTGCCAGTTCAGGACTGTAAGGTGGCTGTTTCAGTGTTGTCTATCTGAATTTTCTGATCTGGTTTGTGGTCTTGTGACTGACATATGACTATGTGTTGTCGTGCAATAGCAGAACATCCTGCTTCTCCCGATGTCGTCGAACACGACTCAGTCGAACTTGAAGTTTCTTGAGAGTTGCCACATACGCGTCAGAATTAATGGTGGTTCCGTGTGGGATGATGTCCACAAGCAAGAGTCCTTCTGAATCGAAAAACACAGTAGCCATAACTTTTCCTGCCGAAGGCACTTAGCATGATAACAAATCAAACAGAAGCTACACTGAACCCATTGCGTCCCGGTTTTCTTTTTTGTTATCACATCTTATCTTCAGATTTCTAAAATTCATATTGTAATACAATTTTTAAAATAGTATAAAATGTAAGGCTTAATGCTCAACAAAATTTCGCCTCAAACAGCTAAGATTTCTAACATTAAAGCTAAGCCTATATGGCGACTACAGCTGTATCTAAAATTCCAAACACATTTTCTAAAATTTCATGAAGATACAATAAATCTTTATACCAAATATCATATGCTTACCTTTAGTGATAAGCCTGTAATGTAATTACAAACATCCACAAAATTTGTACGCCTCAGAAGTCGACGCTAACTCTGTCTCTCCAAACATAAAAGCTCACTGAAGGAGCTACAATAGTCATACAAAGCGTAGCTGTATGTTTCTGGAAACCAGACATGTGCAATCCCTTGGCGGAAATTTGAATCTCGTAACACCATTGGTTAGTTCACAAAAGAGCAAAGAAAAAGTATCACGAAATAACCGCTGCCACGAAATAACCAATGTTTACCCTACTCGGCATTAATACAAAAAAAAAGTTCGTGTCATAGCCTACATGTATGTCCTCCGTTAATGATGATGTTTTTATTGTGAATGAACCCTTACATTCTGTACTCTCAGACTACACTGGTGATAAAAGCGAGTGATGTAAAGGCATTTACGATGACCAATAGACCGCCGATGTCAACTGTAAGTGAAATGTTATTGGACCTGGTGTTCGAGGTAGTTACTTTTATTGGGGTAATAATAGTACGCGAAGTGCAGCTCATCCCCCGTGTATACTTTTGTACACCTCATCAGCGATGTCAAGTTCGGGGGCGATTTGTGCACGGGCGGCCGCTAATCAAATTAGCAGCTGCCGCAAATTGATGCGTTAGTGCCGCAATGTGTTCGCAGAGGGACGGCCGTAATCACGACATAAATCCGGCGGGCGGCACGGTTCCCAAGACACGAGCAACTCTTACGTGTGACAAAACGCTTACATCACACAGTATAGTCCCCACTCGTTTGTGGAACAGCGAGGACAAAAACAGCACAAACTTACGTAAAACTGTTTCTCTCTCCAGTGTCATTTGTGAAAATGAAATGTACACAATTAAAATTAAACACCGTCATGATGATTTCTCATATTTTCTCGCTGTACGTTTTGCCAGTTTCGTAGCAATTTAGTCTGCATCATACTATACAGGGTGAGCCGTAAATTTCAGGGGGCCCTTTTTTTAATATTTCAAACAAAAGCGTTTAATGAAGTTTTGCTCGTTTTCGTTTTCTTTTCGAGATAAAAATTGTTTTATATAAAATAATTCATTGCGTGTTTTAGGGAATTTAATTCACAATATTCTCAGTCAGTTTAAGAGATATTAGATACTAAATGATTGAAATAAATTTACTTTGTCCTTTAAATATGCATAAATTTGAAAGAAATTTAGTTTGTCCTTTAAATATGCAGAAATTTGAAAGAAATTTAGTTTTGTCCTTTAAATATGCAGAAATTTGAAAGAAATTTAGTTTTGTCCTTTAAATATCCAGAAATTTGAAAGAAATTTAGTTTTGTCCTTTAAATATGCAGGAATTTGAAAGAAATTTAGTTTTGTCCTTTAAATACGCAGAAATTTGAAATAAATTTTAGTTTTGTCTTTAAATATGCAGAAATTTTGAAAGAAATTTAGTTCTTCCCTATAAATATGGAGAAATTTGAAAGAAATATAATTTTGTCCTTTAAATATGTATAAATTTGAAATAAATTTAGTTTTGTCTTTCGAATATGCAGAAATCTGAAAAGAATTTAGTTTTGTCCATTAAATATACTGTACAGAATTTAAAAGAAATTTAGTTTTGTCCTTTAAAAATGCAGAAATTTGATCCGAAAAAATGTTACTTTTCTTTCTGCAAATAAATTTTACAGTGTCACATTTGTTCGGATCACATATCCACACATTTAAAGGACAAAGTAAAATTCTTTTTATTATTCTGCTTATTTTGAGTGGTTTGTCACAAACTCTCACAACGTTAATTTCACTTACAGGGACCGTTCCAGGTCATGGCGCTTGAATTTAATGAAAGTGCATGTTTAAGCTAATTTTCGTTCGTAAAGAAACGTGGTGATAGTAATTCGTTTCGCTTTTTCCTCGTTTATGACATATAATGACTTGAAAATCGATGTTACTTATGCCGCTTCTTGCGCGTACTCGGATCCTCATAGTTCCGCTACACCGTGTCACAGCTCTCACATTAATGCTCTAGTCTCTTTTCTTTTTCCCTTAACTCATATTAATGGAGTACTCTTGCTGATATACAAATTCAATTTCAATTTAAAATATGTATTAACTTTGTGACTCACCTTAAATATGATACTGTGGGTTCGAAATGAAGTGGTCAGAGTAAAGAGCCATTGAACAGTGCAACCATTTTATATAGACTGTTTTTCCACACTCTTCTGTAACACACACACACACTGTTTGCAATATGCAATATTGTTGCAAGAACGTTATCAAACTTTCTCAAATGTTTCTCCGTCATATATTCTGTGTAGAGCATGAACCATGCTTGTGACGTATCATTTTCGGAAAGCTAACTAAAGGTCTTCGGATGTTTCTTTTATGTATGCGTACATATTACATTCTCTCATGTGTGTAGTCTATATACAGGGTGTAAACGAAATAAACTTTCAAAAAATACCGATGGTAGAGCATAAATAACTTAAGATAAAAGTGAAATAATGTTTTTCTATAATTGGTATGGTTTTCCCAGAAAAAGAAATGTTTTGTGAGTCTAAAATTAAAAAAAAATGAGAATGGACAATCATTATTCACTTTGCCCTGAATGTACGCTGAAACATTTGTTTGTTACTCTATTTTTATTGGTATATGTTGGGCGCAAGATCATTAGCGATGGAATTCACGTTCAGTCGAAATGTAAACAAATATTAGACTACTATCAATCTTAAAAATATTTATTCTACAAATTAAAATAAAATTATAGGAAATAATTAAATTTCACTAGACATTTTGTTCAGTAGACCGATATTTATTTATTTATTTACTCACTTACTTACTTAATTAATTTATTTAATTTATTTATTTATTTTATTTATTTATTTATTTATTTATTTAATTTATCTATTTATCTATCTATCTATCTATCTATCTATCTATCTATCTATCTATCTATCTATCTATCTATCTATCTATCTATCTATCTATCTATCTATCTATCTATCTATCTATCTATCTATCTATCTATCTATCTATCTATCTATCTATCTATCTATCTATCTATCTATCTATCTATCTATCTATCTATCTATCTATCTATCTATCTATCTATCTATCTATCTATCTATCTATCTATCTATCTATCTATCTATCTATCTATCTATCTATCTATCTATCTATCTATCTATCTATCTATCTATCTATCTATCTATCTATCTATCTATCTATCTATCTATCTATCTATCTATCTATCTATCTATCTATCTATCTATCTATCTATCTATCTATCTATCTATCTATCTATCTATCTATCTATCTATCTATCTATCTATTTATTTAACCTGGTGAGAAGGCCATTAGGCCTTCTCTTCCCCTCTACGAGGGGATTACAACTACAATATTAAGAATACAAGTACAATTATAATTACAATTAATATTAAATTTACAAGTACAATAAAAATCAAAGTACTAAAAGATTAACTGATTAATAAAAGCTAGACAGTTTATTGTAAAAGTTAAGAAGAGAGAAGCATTTCTTTTATTGATTAAGTATGATATGTACTGTGTATGCAATTTTGGCAGTTTATATCGTTTACACCCTGTATACTCACACTCTGTTAGGTAGTGAATTACTTAGTAGCATTGTTAGTTAAAAATGTTTACATTGTAGAGGACTTTATCTTTTAATTTAAAATTCATATAATATTTTAAAAATTATATAGGCTAATACTGGTGACTTTGTGGCATTGTAATCCAAAAATATGCATTATGTAAAAATGTGTGAATTATGAGTTTATGATTAAATATTTTCAAATATGTATTCAAATATTAAAAATGGAAAGTATGTGTTTTCATGTGAAATAAAAATCGGTTTAAACAGTCAGGAAGGCACTTCCGTTATTTTGAACTAATTCAGGAGCACCTATTTTCGTAGAAATAAAAATTATTTATACATAAGAATCCACTCCCTGATGATAATAGTCAGGGCCGCCGACAGGATTTATGGGTCCCTGTGCAATATTTTGCTCAGGCCCCATTGAAAAAAAAGTTAAAAATGAAAAGTTACCAATTATTCTGACCATAATATTTATTTTCAAAATAAATAAAAGATAACCCCATACACAGATACGAATCTAAAACATACACTTTTGTTACATTGAAAACTTTTAGCAAAACTTCACATTAACACAATATATTATATTCATCACGCTTCTTTTTCAGTATGGCCTACATAGTATGTTTCGTGACAAAACTTTCGTGTTTTCGTTGTCATTTGTAAAATAAATCAATCTCAAGCCCGTCTGTTCAGGTTGTCAAAAATGAAGACAGTTCATGCTTAGAAGTGAATACTGATGGTTGTGGCTGTTTAGAAAGAAATTCTGATAACAGTAGTATTCAATCAGAACAAGCAATAAATAGTAAAAATGATGTGTTAATATGTGCAAGTGAAACAAATTTGCACACACCAGTTTCTAACTCTGAGTCATGGCAAGTAATATGCGACCTTGGAAAACTAAAAAGTGGCAGACAAATTGCAAGTGTCATCGAATATATTGTTCGAAAAAGTACCTCCAACCTGCCTAATGACCTTTTAGGTGACGGAACAAGAGCCTTTCCAATGTTATTTTCAAAACTCAAGAATGGAGAATGTGTTCCCAGAGACTGGCTAGTGTGGAGAGAAACAAATCAGTCACTCTACTATTATTCCTGATTTGTTTCACTCCACACTAGCCAGTCTCTGGGAACACATTCTCCATTCTTGAGTTTTGAAAATACTGTAATACTGTTTTTGGAAAGGCTCTTGTTTTCGAACAACACATTCAATGACACAATTTAACTGCTACTTTTTAGTTTTCCAAGGTCGCTCAATTTCACACCAACTTCAAACAAAGTTCTACTCCCTTTCTTAATATCTTCCAATTTTTCTGTCTCTCCTTGCGCTTCTCAGCTCCCAACTTATGCTTCTACTTGTCCATTGTCCACTGGAAACACTAATGAACAGAATTTACTGGAAAAACGACAACGAAAAGACGAAAGTTTCATCACGAAACATTCTATGTAGTCCCTACTGAAAAGGAAATGTGATCTTGCGGCTTGGATTTGGGAGAGTACACTAGCATACTACAGGGGTTGGCAGTTAAGAGAACAAGCCAATTGAACGTGTTCAGTACAAGTGACGGAAACATATTTCAGGCAAATCCTAGCAGGGGCGATTTCTCAGGGCATGCTATACTTGCTGCGCAAGCCCAATATTTTCGTAGAATGTGTATTTCTCAAAATGGCGTTACGTACATTAAAATTTATTTTGATTTTTGGAATACTGTATAGGCGTAATACCATCCGCAGGTTGCACACCGCAAGTATCGCAACGCTTGCTCGTTTCTTGGAGCTACAGAAAAGACGTAGAAATAGAGAGAATATGATGCGCGCGCAAGTGCCTTCCTTCTTAGTCCGTTCTAGGCGCACCAGCGAATAGGGATTATAAAGAATGGACACTTCGCGTCGGTACCTTTGATGTAGCCGGACTGATTTCAATGACCTTCAAGCCAGCTAGAGCGTCAGATTCTGCCTTCTCCCTAGAGTTGGCGCTGACATCACACCAGCTAGCAGTCGACACAGCGGAAATATAACACACACAATTAATACATCTAGGTACATTATATACTCAAATAAAATAAATTGGATCCATAAAATAATAAATCCTTCATTAACTGTAATGTCTAGACTCTAGAGTTCCTTTATAATGAGAGTTGAGACGTTGACCCCAACAACAATTAAAATATGTAATGATTTGATAGCGCTGAAAATGGAAAAACAAAACTCTTACGAGAAGTAAAACCATATACCTATATTATATTATATACAAATATTAAACGAATTCGATCTTAATTTTATAATGTATTATATTATTTTATAATATAATTTATGATATCTGAAATATAAAATATTATTATTACAACTAGTTTGTCACTGAGAAATAAGGAAAAGCTGTTAACTTGAATTTATTTGAAGCAAAGCGTTACTGGATTATGCAATAAGGTAGGCGATGTTTGGATCCTGTGCCTTAATTCTATTCTCAATTATTATCTTAGCGTATGCTCGATTACACTAACCTCTAGCGCTTGAAAGTGGAACTAGCCGCTGGCGCACAGAGAAACAAAACACAGGCAAATTAGCTCAGTGTCCATTCTTTATAATCCCTATTCGCTGGGCGCACATGCTTCTGTTATGTGTTGTTTGAAGCTCTGGTCCGAGAGCTACACCAACGACTATTTAACGTTATACAGAACAGAATTGACAGCAGGAATGTGCTGTGATTTGCGAGTGCAATGTAATTGTATGAGCGGAATGCATGTGTTATTAATTCTTAAACATTAATTTGAAGTATTGCAATGAGTTCGGAATTGTGTGTCATTGAAACCTTATTATTAAATCCATTTTCCCGAAGGACTATTCAAGAGAAGACAGACATTATAGAGAATATGTGCGCTCGTTCAGTGCAGCTCAATACAACAATATGCATTGGTTGGCAGGGTCGAAAAAATTAAATAAACTGTTTTGTTGGCCATATTTGTTATGTTATATCGAACTTCTACATCTGATAAGCGAATATGACCCATGACTCATAATGATTTCATAATTATAAAATAAATTATTTAAGTGGGCCTGATTATTTTTATGAATTATGAATTATTATATCCTCTCACCTTCCCCTATGAATAAAAGAGCAAGCCTAACTTTCGTGACTAGCATTCGCCCCTGAATCCTAGTGCCTTTGTGTGTCGTGTCGATGACTGTTAACTTGGGAAACCGATATTCTATTATATAAAAGTTAAACATTTACATAATTTAGTGGCAATTTGTATTAATTCTACTATTGTTTGAAAGGCAAGTTGGTCCGACAAGTTAACAAATTTAAAGAAATAAATATCAAAAGTCCTTCAATAACTGTCTATTCAAAATACAAAATATTACATTAGTTTACATGAGCGTATCTTTGACTAGCGCTTTCGCTATTATAATAGCATCTTCAGGTCAGACTTGCGTGATATTAAGCTTTTCATATAAAGACGTAGATGGACAAGTAGCATCGAAATGTGTTAAGGTACATGACGTGAGAATATAAAAACGCTTTACAGATTTTAAAACCCATCAGTAATGGAACCTTTAATTTAGTTGCTGAAGAATTTTACATAGCTAAATCGCTTAATAACACTGTTTCATTAATTAATGAGCAATTACCTAGTTCCGGTAACCCCTTATTTAAATTAGCCAATGGAAGCTCTTCTCACTGCGGCACATACCCCCCTCCACTTACGTCATGACGTGTTTTCTTATACTGTGTTATTGCACCAGTCACTACCACGCTACCGACCAGGCAACATTACTTCTTTTTACTACTCCAACACCAAAGATCTCGTAAGTGGTTTATCGTCACTTCATTTTTCTTTCTGTTTCTATACAGGTCCCTTTACTAAAACTTATTATTGATTTTTGCAGATTTTACAATGTGCTGCCACGTCGTGATGACTGATGCAAAACAATATTTTAATTTGTATTCTTTTAACTGTCTGTGTCTCAATTTTTAAACAAATTTTGATTTATAAGATGCATACATGTTTCTGCAGGCTTTAACTCCAAATACTTTTATGTATTAATTTTGAGACCTCATGAAGGTTCAACTGTCATATATATATATATATATATATATACTGGGTGTTCAGTTCAAAGTGTGTCATGGTTGGCTGTAGGCCGTCCTGTGGCTAGCCGATGAGCCTAGAGAATTTAATCTTCCTACACTTCCGCAGAGGTGTATAACCTATGAGGCAGAGAAGTTGCCTAGCAAGTACGGCGTTCATTCTGAAGAGTACGTACCGATACGTACGGTAACGCCGGTAGTGGCAGGAATGTGAACTGTTTGGAAATACGTACTGTCGGGATATGGGGAGAGGGTTAAGACGATTACTTACGTATTTGTTGACATTAACTTCGACGGTCAACATGGACACGGAGCATTTGATTTGTGTTGTGGAATGTTACCGTACGCAACCGATGATAACAAATACCCTGCGTACGACTTGCCGGCGCAAAACACAGTTCGAAAGAGGTAATGGTAGCACACAGACCGTACAGACCGCCATCTGTTGCTACGACGTTCAAGTTATACTGTACACGTTCTCAAGTTCAGATTGAAGAACGCCTTAAATAATAGGCAACTTCTCTAACATATAAGCTGAAACTCGCTTCAAATCGGTGACCCAATAACAGTGACGTCATGACACACTTTTAAATGAACACCCAGTATATTCGACTGTTCATAAGTCAAATTTTACTTGTTTTTCTTATCATTGTGGTTTTTATATTCTCACGTCATGTACCTTAACACATTTCGATGTTACTTGTTCATCTACGTCTTTATATGAAAAGCTTAATATCACGCAAGTCTGACCTGAAGATGCTATTATAATAGCGAAAGCGCTAGTCAAAGATACGTTCATGTAACCTATGTAATATTTTGTATTTTGAATAGACAGTTATTGAAGGACTTTTGATATTTATTTCTTTAAATTTCTACTATTGTTTGTTAATATGTCAGATTCATGTAACAAATGTTCTTACAAAATTTTATAGTACTGGTATGTACCTGTGAAAAATTATCCGTGATAAATAAAAAGTAATCGGACTCACTTAATCTGACGGGCCCTTACTGCTCACGGGCCCATATGCACTTGTCCCCTTTGCGCCCCCTTCTCGGCGGCCCTGATAATAGTCGATGAAACCGGCTACTAGTATAATCAGAATGTAAAATGTAATGTGACTGTGTTAATATAAATTGTTCCTTCAAATGAAGCTGTCATGTTAGCTTCTGCAGACTGTGATTCACACCAGAATATCTCGGTCACTATCCTCTGAGCTGCATTTCGCCACTGACTGAAGCCAATAGCAAAGTCTAGCGTGAATCAGCAGATTTTAACGATGGTAATTAGAGCTTGCAATGTTTGTAACAGCGCATGCTGGATTCATACGCTGGAAATTTCGTGTTCAGTAACGAGGTATATTGTAACATAGTTGCTAGGAGATGAATGTTGACAAGGGAACACACAGAAATGGCCGTCTAACAAGCTTCGATACAAGAGAGAAGTTGTTTTATTGTCAGAGTGTAAAAAATAAGAAATATTTTCCATGTGTGCTAGTCAGTTTCGTATAATTTGCACGATGTTTCTATTGTTTGTTGAATCAGTTCACCAGTGCAACATCTATACTAATAATAAATCTGTAGCCGAATTTTTTCTGGTAATTTTCGATTTTCCAAAAATAATTGGTCCTAACATATATAATTAACCACCCTGAAACCGAAAATCGCATTTTTGAAATTTTTGTTTGCATGTCTGTCTGTAAGTTTGTTATCTAATGGCTGAACCGATTTATATGAAAATTTGAATATAAATTAAGTTCGTTGTAACTTAGATTTTAGGCTATATGGCATTCAAAATACTTTATTTAAAAGGGGGGTTATAAGTGGGCCTGAATTAAATAAATCGAAATATCTCGCTTATTATTGATTTTTGTGAAAAATATTACATAACAAATGTTTCTTTAAACATGATTTCCGATAAGGTTTCTTCTTTACAAAATTTTGATAGGACTGATATTTAATGAGATAAATGAGTTTTAAAATTAAAATAACGCCATCTAAGACGGTGCAATTAAATAACAAATGACTTCGTCTATAAGGGGCCTTGGACAGCAACAATCGAAAGCTATTAAACTTAGCCTACAGAGAATGTTTCTGTGTTTGTATGAAGTAATATCAGAAGCTAAATTAACCGATTTGTATAATTAATTATTATTTCATCATTGGAAAGTGTAGTTTCTCTAGATGGACATAATGCTATAATGTTATTACTGTAACTTCTGAGTAAATCGAGGACAGGTAAGATTAAAATAGCTTCTTATGCACAGAAAATTTGATAGACTATTTTGTACATTCGCTTTCTGTATTTCTTAAAATAATATTTATGTACACTCATTTTAATCTCAGAGAATTAACGAACAACGAGAGTGTATTGATTTAGTATGCAGTAATAGTACGTAGAAAGACGAAAGATGGACATACAGAGCCACCATGTGGGACCCGCGCACAGGAGACCGGCACAGAGGCAGACCAAGGAAGAGGTGAGCAGACTTCTACACAACACAAGCAGGCCAGCAATGGTCCAGAATAGCAAAAGCAGGGGAACATGGAGAACAATTGGAAGTCGACTACAAATGAAGACAGTGCCAGCCACAAACAACATCCCAAGTTGACTCAGTGAAAGTGCATTCAATATAATAAAAGTGTTAGTGAAATCAAATAAATCAAAGTGACAGCGAAATCAACTCCAACCAGACAAAGAAACACTAGACACAACCTAACGCGGAGTAGCTCACCGCGTTAGTGAAACAGAGCTACCCTCTAGCAGGAGGCCTTTGCCCTTCAAGGGACATATTAGGCTATTATTATTATTATTATTATTATTATTATTATTATTATTATTATTATTATTATTATTATTATTATTATTATTAATAGTACGTTAGCTTAGCAATCCATTATTTTATAATTCAAATTTTAACTATGCTCAATTGAATCGTGTTAAAATATACATAAAATATATATGCAATAAATGCAATGCAAAAAATTGGGTAATGAGCGAAGCAGATTATCTTGCGCTGTTGTAAAAATTGTTCCCTGGATCAAACGTCCTATTTTAATTATGTAATTACTTTATATTTATTTCTAACAGGTGCAGCGGAGCGCACGGGTACGGCTAGTGAAAGAATATTTTCTAAATATAGATTACGATATTTTTCAATTTTTTTGAAATAATGATAGCGAAAGTTTTACGTAATAGATTAAAATACCTAAATTTAATAGTATATTATAATACTAATGTAGAGGGCATCCATTGCACGTCTGAGTGTCACGAGGATTGGACGTGGGTTACATACTATTTACAACCATACTTGGTCGATTTACCATCTTCCATAATTTCTGAAAGTGATGTCATGAAATATACGGAAATGAAATAACCGTACTGAAATACAAAGTGGGTTAAATAAAAGTCGCTTTCCCCAATCACTTCCTTACATTTAATTACATTCAATTTACATTTGACTACAAATTCCTTTATAGATTTTATTCAAAATGGAGGCCGTATTTTTCGATACACAATGTTTAGACACTGATTTACAGCATAACTTACGACTTTCATCGATTTTCACGAATGACTGTTCGATTATCTATCGCAACTGATGCAGATTCTGCTGTTTCTGAGCAAAAACATCATACTATTTCAGGATACCTCACATGGCGTCAGGTCGCATGCTATGGGTGGCCATTTTGTTGTGCCATGTCATACTGAAGATAAGAGCAAACATTTGTAGTTTCCAACTGAATTCCTAGACAGCTTAGATATGAGTGGATTGCTGCCTCATGCTTTACAGTTGAAAGAAGGTTGTGTTGTGTTGTTGTTGAGAAATCTTAATGTTTTGCAAGACTGTTGAATGGCATTATTACTGTCTAAATGTTGGCCAAAGAATACTACTCCCTCGCATTGACGTGACGCCATCAGATTCCTCTTTGCCAATTTTCGTTCAAAAGAAGACAATTTCCAGTACGTTATACTGTTTGTATAACAATCATTAAACCTCATTGACAGACATTAGATCAAGTAGGCATTTATTTGCCAGATCCTGTGTCCAGTCATGTATAGCTTTATGTCACACTGTCCTCAGCAAAGTCTTGAAAAACTTGAAGGTTGAAATATAACCAAAGGACAGGAACACAGCAAATTTTATATGGAAAGAAGTTATGTATTATGTTGTGCAAATGTATGCACGAGTTTTCTATTCTTAGTTAATGATATATATTATTTTCTTTTTATTAGACTATTTATTTATTTACTTTTTTACTCATATTTATATTAATTTCCTTATTTAATTTTTTACTTTCTTTACTTTTCACTTATCCATTTATTTATTTGTCTGTTTAGTTATTTATTTACTTTTAATTATAATTTATTGATACACTCTTTATTTATTTATTTATTTATTTCCTTATTTATTTCATTTACTTTATTTATTTATTACCTTATTTACTTTACTTATTTATTTTCTTACTTGCTTTATTTACTTATTTACTTCATATTTTTATTTTCTTCTTTTTTATTTTTTATCTTTTCTCCCTTTTCGTTTCTCTTTTCCTGTTTTCCGCTTTTCTTAAACTAGTACGTACGCAACACCCATCCCCAAGGCGGGACTCGAACCCACAACCTTTCGGACCAAGCGATAGAGACATGCCGTGCTCCTACCGCTTGAGCCATCCAGACCGGTATTCATTTATTCATTCATTTTCTTATTTACTTTATTTACTTATTTACTTTATTTATTAACTTATTCACTTTATTTCCTTATTTATTTTATTTACTTATTTATTTATTACCTAATTTATTTTATTTACCTATTTAATTTATTAATTTTCTTATTTACTATATTTATTACATTATTTACTCTCTTTATTTATTTTTATTTACTTTTTACTTATTTACTTTATTTATTTCCTTAATTACTTTATTTACTCACTTTATTTATTATCTTATTTATTTTATTTACTTATTTTATTTATTTTCTTATTTACGTTATTTCCTTATTTACTTTATTTATTCATTTCCTCATTTACTTTATTTTCTTATTTACTTTATTTATTCATTCATTTTCTTATTTACTTAAGTCCTTTATTTATTCATTTCCTTTTCACTTTATATATTTATTTATTCCGCCATTTATTTTATTTATTTCCTTATTTATTTATTTATTTATTTATTTATTTACTAATTCAATCATTTCCTATTCTATTCGTGAAATTTTCTTGTTAAATATTCTTAATTGTTATTTATTTATTTATTTATTTATTTATTTATTTACTTATTTATTTATTTACTTATTCAATCATTTCCTATTCTATTCGTGAAATTTTCTTGTTAAATATAACACGAATTTTCACTTCCTAAGAATAAATTGGCAATCTCGTGTGATTTTTCATAGAAGATTAATTATGTATTACCTAACATTCGTTTTACAGTGTGGAAATCCTCTAAAAATCCTAATCGGATAATTTATTATAGCGGGATTTGAACCCACTTCCTAGCGCAGCCCCGCATAGGAAGAGCAGCTCCTTTACTCCTTGAGTTCCATCATCTGCTGCTTTTGAATATTTAAATCGTATTAAAGTAAGGAAAGGTGTCACGACGAAATGTTAAAACGTGATATTATTGCCTCCGGCTTTATAAAGAAATTAAAGCGTTACACACATTCCTCGTACGAGCGCTCTCTTAGTTTTTAAAAATCACGTACAGTGGAGTAGATTACGACCATCCTGCGATTTATAAATCACGCCGGCTACGCATTGTCACGTATCCACAGTGCCGTTGCATGCAGATTTAACCGTCTAAAGCGCTCATGGCCCCCAAAAAAAACTCCATGCAGCCAGTAGCCCTCGTAATCGGCTCCGCTTAATCGCTACATGTCACCGAAATTAAGATGGGTCGTTGCCACGGGTTACCGTAACATCAATCCCCGGGAGGGATCTTCAACTGCCCTGGTTAATCGTGGCGGATCTCTCGCTGGAAACAAAAGACTGATTTCTACTGTAATTAATCTAGTTGACGCTTTGATTTAAAGCTGTGGCGAGACACTGCGACTCTAGAAATAGGTCGCTAACTAAAATGTATATAAACAAACCGTATGCAATTGGGTGTATTGTGAGATGAACTGTTAAAGAATTGGTTCTCTTCACAGAAAACGGAGATTCAAATCCCAGTGTCGAGTGAAATTTATTGTGTACAGAAAGCTGTTTGAGATTGGATTCTGTGGATTGTTTCTATTTATTTTTTCTACAATTTCTTCATTCATTATCACTAGGGATCGTACTTTGTCCTGGCTGAAACTTAGTAACCGTAGAACACTTCATTCGCTGTCTCTTCTGTTTCGAGTTCTCCACACTTCTACTCCAAATTATCTTCGTTCCCGGTTTAACTACTTATCCTCCAATCACAGTCTAAACACCAGGTCACAGAAGAGCCAAATCCTAGCAATTCCTGCCCATAGAACATCCCACTATTCATCCTCTTTTACTGTCTCAGTCCCCCGTGAATGGAATTCTTTACCTCAGAAGATTAGGGGCTGCAAGACAATAACAACTTTCAAGAAAAGGCTAAACGATTTTTTACGGCGCAGTAAAATTGAAGTTATAATTGTGATCGAGTTTAATAATTTAATTTAATTTAGGTATGACTTTCATTACTATTACTGTAGTATTATTATTATTATTATTATTATTATTATTATTATTACATAATTATTTTAGTGGTGTTGTGAAGATGAAAAGAATTGTCATTGTATTATATTAATTATGTATTATATTGTCTTGTATTGTAGTATTGTATTGCTTTGAATTGTATTGTATTAATTATGTTATATTCATAGCATTGTAGTAATTTTCTATCACACTGGTTGAGTGGAAGAGAAGGCCGAATGGCCTTAACTCTGCCAGTTAAAATAAACCATTATTACTATTATTATTATTATTATTATTATTATTATTATTATTATTATTATTATTATTATTATTATATGTCCCAGACGCTACAAGATTAAGCATTACTGGAGTTTTTAAGTGAACGAAAAGTCCCAGAAAGGAGATAGTGCGCAAGAACAAGAACGTGCGACCTGATTCACAACAGAAGGACTAGTTCATTCATTCATTCATTCATTCATTCATTCATTCATTCATTCATTCATTCATTCATTCATTCAGTGTTGTGACCAGGGCAGGTCTTTCACTGCAAATCCATCTTCCTCCAATCTTTCTTATTTTCTGCCTTCCTCTTTGTCTCCTCATATGATCCGTATACCTTAATGTAATTTATCATCTGATTAGTTGAGGTAATCAAATTAGTTTTGTTTCGTTTTATGTCTGATCTTGCGCACTCCTTTCTTTCTGGGACTTATAATGTAGCTGTGGGACAAAACTGTTTCCTAAGACTGTACCTAGGTACACTACATAGAATACGCTATTTTTACTATTTACACTATAATACAAAGTGTAGGCCTATATTGATCGAACATTATTTACAATATTAAGCTTATGTACAGTGTTGTCTATTGTAATGCAAATTGTATTTTATTTCATAATAGACCTACTATAGCCTACAACTTTTGTAAATTTTACAATAGTGTAAATAATGTTTGATCATGTAAGCCTTCATTCTTTATGATAGTGTAATAGTGAAAATGGCTTATTTTAGCGTGAATAATGTAAAGGGCTGTCAGACATCGACTACTTCTTTTAAAAATCAATTGTCAGAAAGGTTGCTTTTCTTTCTAAAATAAATTTGATCTTTATTCAAATATTACTTTTGTAGAATATTTATTTTTAATATACCAATTTTCCTTCATTATATTAATCATTCCTTTGATTCAAATGGTTTCATTTCGCAATAAATTTTACTATAGTCCCGTCGCTCTTATTTCCGCAGCCAATCACGTTGCAGATAGGCTACATTTAAACGTGTGCGTCTTGTGATTCGCTGATGACGTTATGCATTTCCTGAGGCTCGATAAATATTTAATATAATCGCCCGCCATTTTGGCTCCTTCGTTGGCGTTCGCAAAAAGTACATGAGGATGTTATTTGCCGCTCAATTATATTTGCTGAATTACAGTGCGTTTGATTTATTATCGTAGGAACTACTACATGATAATGTTTAACGGTGTGGCAAATAGATTCCCCGTATGGTAGCTCGGCAACGAAAGAACAAAAATGGCGAACGATACTACCTACCTAGACTTCATAGAGCCTTCACTTCCTAAGACGTAAGCAAAGAGGAGGAGTTACGCCGGAAATAACAACGTCGCGACTCTACTTGTTTAACTCTTTAAATTTACATAGACTATACATCTACATTTTGTTATTATTATTATTATTATTATTATTATTATTATTATTATTATTATTATTATTATTATTTCAATGTTTTTTCCATTGATGAAATTTATGTTTGCTAAGTTCTTTCTACTGGTCGAGGGGAAGAAAAGGCCTTATGGCCTAACTCTGCCAGTAAAAATAAATCTAATAAATAAATGAACAAATAATTTAAATGGTAGGAAAAGTAATCGTAGTATCAATCTTTATCACTAGAATACATTTTCAACACTCTCCAAGGTCAAGTTTTTAATCATTAATAAAAAATGAACTGCTTAACAAACAAGAGGCAATTGTTCCCTATAGTACCTGTGCCACGTGCCAAATAATGACGTCACGCCAACGTAGTCTATGAACAACTGATCTCAACTTCGTAATAATAATAATAATAATAATAATAATAATAATAATAATAATAATAATAAGAATAATGTTTTATTTTCGCTGGCAGAGTTAAGGTCATAAGGCCTTCTCTTCCACTCAACCAGCCTTAATCAATACAATACATAAATTTAAATTACAAATATTTACACTACACTTAAAAGGTTCTCCAGCAATATTCTTCACTACACATTTATTTAAATTTAGATAAATCTATAAGGTAAAGTAGTAACTTAATTTATGAGCTAATTTAATTCAATGAATTATAGTTAATTTAATATTTGAGATAGCTAGTAAAATGATGAAAATTAATTTAATATAAGCTTACTAGGACTATGTTACAGGGAGAATATATATATTTCTATTTCTATAATGAGAATATTAATGTAATTGCCATTAGAGGTTTTGTAAATCTTCGTACGCCCTGGGACATAATTTGGTCCCTAACTATCACTATCAAGGCTACCGGCGAAGCTCAGGCGGTAGCGCGTTTATTTCTTGATCCGGAGTTGAGCTCGGGCGTAGGTTCGATTCCCGTTTGGGCTGATTGCCTGGTTGGTTTTTTTTCCGAGGTTTTTTCAACTTAAGTCGAATGTCATACTAACACATAAGACATCATCGTATTCCTTATCATATACAATCTCGCTTGTGGAATACTCTACCCAGTGACATCAGAGACTGTTGGAATTTAACAGTGTTCAAAAACAAACTTATTAAGCATTTTCTTACTGCGTAGAGTGCAATGCAGTAAACCGAGTATTCTAACTTATTTCAAATGTTTCGAAATTGTTACTGTTTTGTTCCGCTTTACATTCGCACAGTCAGCTACTTACTTCTAGATATTTAGGGCCGAATTCATAGTCAACACTTATCGTAAGGAAACACTTAAGCAGTTGCTTATAATAATTTCCAATTCATAAATCCCACTGAAGTGAACACTTATTCAAATAAGGTAGCTGGTCAGCTTACTCAAGTGTTTCCTCATATGCATTGTAATCAGCTGATTCGGTATACAATAGATGATGATTATGATTTAGGGGAGAGTCGGGTAGTATCGGACATCGGGTAATATCGGACAGTGAGTTTCTTTCATCTACCACACGATGATAGTACCTGATTGACATGGTTACGTTTCTGTGATGTCGCATAGAGAAACGTAACCATGCCATTCAGGTACTACCATATGGTGGTAGATGAAAAAAACGCACTGTCCGATACTACCCAATGTCCGATACTACCCGACTCTCCCTTAATTTAATTTATTGAGTTCTGTAATTAAAATGAAAATGAGTGTCGGCAAGCAAACGATATATCAGAGATATGGAAAACCCTTTAGAGATGTATAATGATCAACAATTTAAGAGGAGATACCGTTTCGACAAGAACACTGTTGTGAATATTCTGGTGTCTCTCATTTCAATTCACAATACAACCATGAGGCTTACCGATTTCACCACTGCTGAAAATACTGGTTGCTTTGAGATTTTATGATACAGCAGCATTTCAGGTAGATTTAAGTGGCATTTTTTCTTTTCGAAAAGTATTCACGTCCAAACAAAGTGTTATTTGCATTTTTGTTTGTATTCTACCCAAGGAATAAGCTGTTAAAATTTGAGTAATTATATAATTTCCACTTTATTTAGCATAAAAATAACTGACAAATAAATTGAAATGATTTACTTACAGGAATATTTCCGGAGTTTGCATTAAACTCAACTGCAATTTTGTTCCATGTCAATTTCTTCTTTTGGAGAGAACAATTATCTTTTTTTTTTACTTTCGACGATATCTCCATATTTCATAACTAGTTATCTTAGCTCACTGCTTTCTTTTTTGTAAAATGCTTTCTGGACATTTTGTATAATTTTTAGCTCTATAATATTTACTTCTGTATTTATGTATGACAGTAATGCCGATTTAACAAACTGAAGGCTCTGGAAAACAATTGAATGTAGGAAAGCGCTCACGTCTAGCCATGTTGCCATATTTTTTTCGATGTCAAGGGAATGCTCAGGGCATATGAATGAGTAGCGTCTCTGCAATACGATCTGAAATAAGTGCTAAGGAAACGCTCATTACTTAAGTGTTTTCTCATTTTATAAGTGACAACTATGAATTCGACCCTTAATCATTTTTCTTAATCACTAATATATTAGGTAGACAATATAGTGTATTATTAGTACCTTGTATGCTCATTGTGATCTTATTTTCCTACTGGTATATTATATATATTATTTATCTCATTCTTTTTGTATTTCTATCTGTAATTTTACTTTCATTTGTTATTTCCTTCTTCTCTCTGTATAGTATTTGTTTCTTGTATATGTCTATTTGTAATCTGGTGGTGTGGTAGAAAAGGCCTGATGACCTCAACTCCGCCAGATTAAATAAATAAATAAATAAATAAATAAATAAATAAATAAATAAATAAATAAATAAATAAATAAATAAATAAATAAATAAATATTTAAATGAATGAATGAATAAATAAGTAAATAAGTACATGAATAAATAAACGTCAAGTAATCTATGGCGAATCCTCGGCCTCATCTCGTCAAATATTATCTCGTTATCACCAATCCCATCGACGCTAAATAACCTTGTAGTTGATACAGCGTCCTTAAATAACCAAGTAAAAGAAAAACGAAACAAATACATGCTACATTACATTATGTTACATTACATTACGGCACAAGTGTTGCAAGTGATTTTTGGCGTAATTAGAGAATTATTTATTTAATAAAATAGAGAGAATCTTATCTGAATTTCAGAACATTTGCTCAAAATTAGGAATTCATGTCGGTAGATGCTTCATATCCGTACTGAAAGCTGAAAATATTTGAAGGATTTCATACCAGACTAATCCGTACATTTTTTTTTTTTTTCAAGGTGTGAGTTGAATTGCGGACGTTTAAATCCATATGGTGCCAAATTTAATCTCAGAATAAAATTGCAGCCTTCAAAAGATTAAGATGAAAAACTTTTTTTTGTGATATTAAGGGACAATCACATCTGGCTTGAAACCCTTAATTTCACCCCGTGTTGTTACGTGTAACAATCTGCTTTTTGTTTCTGTAACTACAACAAGTTTCATTGTAAAGTAGTACCTCATATCGGTGCACTCAGCAAGACTGTTCTCGGCTATTGTGAACCTGCTGTTGAATGTCTGATAGCAGCTCACGCCCTTCATCAACGTCAAGGTGTCAAGAATGAGTGACGACCCAGACAGCGTGATGTACAGCAGGGACAGAGTTCACGTGACATTAGGTGATCATCGGGGAATGTGTGGTGTTGGCAATCCCGGCCCGTAACGCCTTGGTTGCCTGTTCTGAATAGACAGAACCATAAATTACTTCTCCTGCAGCACGAGAAAGACATTTGTCCGGAAATGGGTTCTTAATCAAGCCTTATTTATTCAATTTCCTTTAGGAGTTGTAATGGGTGTTTAGTTACACCCTGTATAGAATGAATGAAAGGAAGGAAGAACTAAAGACAAAAAAGTGAAAGAAAGAAAGAAAGAAAGAAAGAAAGAACAAGCGAAAGAAAGAACGAAAGCACTATTTAAAGAAACAACGAAATAAAAAGGAATGAATGAAAGAACGAAAGATACAAATGAAAGGAAAAAGAAAGAAGAAAGAAATAACGAAATAAATAATAAAGAAGAAAAGGAAAGAAGGGACAAACTAATAACGAATGAACTAAAGAAAGAAAGAAAGAAAGAAAGAAAGAAAGAAAGAACAAGCGAAAGAAAGAACGAAAGCACTATTTAAAGAAACAACGAAATAAAAAGGAATGAATGAAAGTACGAAAGATACAAATGAAAGGAAAAAGAAAGAAGAAAGAAATAACGAAATAAATAATAAAGAAGAAAAGGAAAGAAGGGACAAAGTAATAACGAATGAACTAAAGAAAGAAAGAACAAGCGAAAGAAAGAACGAAAGCACTATTTACAGAAACAACGAAATAAAAAGGAATGAATGAAAGTACGAAAGATACAAATGAAAGGAAAAAGAAAGAAGAAAGAAATAACGAAATAAATAATAAAGAAGAAAAGGAAAGAAGGGACAAAGTAATAACGAATGAACTAAAGAAAGAAAGAACAAGCGAAAGAAAGAACGAAAGCACTATTTAAAGAAACAACGAAATAAAAAGGAATGAATGAAAGAGCGAAAGATACAAATGAAAGGAAAAAGAAAGATGAAATAAATAACGAAATAAATAATAAAGAAGAAAAGGAAAGAAGGGACAAAGTAATAACGAATGAACTAAAGAAAGAAAGAAAGAATGAAAGAAAGAAAGAAAGAAGACAGAAAGAGAGAAATAACAAATGAAAGAAAGAGAAAAAGAAAGAAAAAACGAATGAAAGTATGACAGAAACGAAGTAAGAAAGAAAGAATAAAGAAAGCCAGAGAGAAAAAGAAAGGAAGAAAAGACGGAAGGAAGAAAAGAAAGAAGGAAAGAAAGATCCAAAGAAAGAAAGAACGAATGAAAGAAAGAAAGTTCGGGGCAGAAGAAGATACCTCAGATAGACAACATTAAGATAAGTTACGTGGATCGTATGGATAGACTAAGAGAAAGGAGGAAAATGGGTAATACTGGAGAATACTAGGATTTGCAGTCAAAGACATGCTATTGGGCAGAAAATTAAGAATAAATGAATTAATATTTCCCACATTTATTAAACACCCCCATTTGTGTACGAAAATTATATATTTGTTCAATTAGAATTAAGTTCAATATTCCTTTAAGATTTTACACGTTTAAAAATAAATTCATTATGTCACTTTTTTTTTGTTTCCCTTCTGGGATGGCCTTCGGATTTCAATGTAGACTGTATGTTGACCATGAAAAGAAACACATATAAGA
This sequence comes from Periplaneta americana, assembly GCF_040183065.1. Classification (NCBI taxonomy): domain Eukaryota; kingdom Metazoa; phylum Arthropoda; class Insecta; order Blattodea; family Blattidae; genus Periplaneta; species Periplaneta americana. The sequence goes on along the minus strand of NC_091124.1, from coordinate 29,724,341 downwards.
TAAAATGTATCACAGCTGGTACGCATCTACGCCTTTTCACAGCCACTCTTCTGAGAATTACCAACCAACACTAAACATTCACAAACGGCATGATTACCTGGTTAAATTATTAGAGTGAAACGATGCTACCGCAGTAGAAAAACAGGCGAAATATAAAACAAAAGACTGACTCACAGCCTATATAGAAGAGAGGCGATTCTTAATTGCCCCTGTCATTTGAAAGGAATGCTTAATAAAGACTTTGCCTTTAGCATGCTCGTTGCTGTCACAAAGTCAGAATGCAGCCCACGTAATAATGCCATCGATTTCACCTGCCACCGATGTTACTGCCTCAGCGGCCAATTACATTCTCCACTCATAAACGATACATAATTACAAGCGCTAATTAAAAGTTGTTAATTCCGAAGTCCTTCAACATTGTGCAGAGCACCATACAACCCGGCTGATCGATACTCTGCCGGCAGATCTTTCAGTTGCCTGACAAAGAGGGCTCTGGAAAGTTACATTTATGAAAATGCTTTTACATTACATTAGGTTTTGTACACTAAAATAAGTGACAGTCGATTTAAAGAAATCCCAGTGCATGAGTTAAATGTCTATAGCCGAAATAAGGTAATAAAATGGAATATGTACTTTTTTTAAACACTGTAGCGTATTAAATTTGATATCCATGTATACAGGGTGTTTCAAAAATACGGGGCATAATTTCAGGTATGTATTTCCCACATGTAGACAATCAAAATAGTTATTACAATATGTGTCCGGAAAGGCTTCATTACCGAGTTATGGCCTTCACAACATTGAAATTCGCCGGAACATTTTTCTTTCCGCAGGTCGTTGTCATTACAGAAGATGTTCAAAATGTCCACCTCCTGCTTGAATACAGATCTCACATCGATGTCTCATTGACCTGCGAACACGATCCCCAACTCCAGGAGTATTGCGTATGTCCTCAGAACATGCCACAATTCGATTCCGAAGGGATTCCAAATCAGGCACCGGAGACGAATAAACCAATGATTTTAAATGGCCCCACAAGTAGAAATCGAGAGGGTTCAGATCAGGTGAGCGTGGAGGCCAAGCAATTGGGCCACCTCTACATATCCATCGATCAGGAAACCTTCGCTCCAAGTACCGGCGAGCCGTACGACTGAAGTGTGCAGGAGCGCCATCATGCAAGAAGTGAATGTGTTGACGATTGATCAGTGGAGTGTCTTCTAAAACATGAGGTATGGTTCCGGTGAATTTCAATGTTGTGAAGGCCATAACTCGGAAATAAAGCATTTCCGGACACATGTTCTAATGAACAATTGTCTACATGTGGGAAATAATACCTGAAATTATGCCCCGTATTTTATAAACACCCTGTATAACCCATACTAGTGGCTTGTGCAGGAAATGCTGCAAACAAAGTTCATTAGACGTTCAAATAAAAATTTTTCAGATATATTTTCAATGAAGAATACCAGACATTTTGAAAATTATTTGCTTCCATAATAATGAAACATACTCCCTCTGAATGGTTTTTTATGCCAATTACTTTTTCTTGAACCTATCCACCTAAGTTTTTGAGTTTCAACGCGAAAACGCAAGTAACAATATCAGGACGATCAGAGGGTTTTTCATGTGGGAGTAAAGCAATATCTATTTCAGATCATTGTGGATTGTAGGTGAAAGTTAAAAAATGTCAGGTTTGCTATGTTTTCGAACAATAGACATAGCATCTTGGTATAGTTGCTGCATGTAGAGCTTGAAATGTAGAGGGTAAAATCATTTTATCCCGCTAAGAGATCTTGCTGAAATGATCGGGAGACTACAAAATTTTATAGGTCTCTTATTTTATCAATAAGTAATACCTTTTTGTCTTTGCTTAGGAACTGTAATTTTTGCGCTCTCTCGAACCAATACCAAAATAAATATAAATATCTACATCACACCGCCATGAAGTATATGAAAAAGACCCAACCCCACTTGATTAATAACTATAAATAATTTAATTTTTAATAACAATATTATCTTACGTTAGTTTTGTAGTTTACTGTATATCCGCCACTCAGTAATTTATAGAAATGAAGATCTAATTTAAGTAATTTAAGATATTCTCTACATCTACTTATATAACCCCAAAACATTTCACTTTCATATCATTAATATAGAATTAATATGTATAATTAATGAAAAATAGTCAAATCATAGCATTAACTATAACAATATTTAATTTCTATTGGGAATAATGTCATAAAACCACCTCACGTTTTGTAGATTTGATATCTAATACACAGACGTACTCAGAAAATTACACTCCGCAGAATGAGACCTGTAAATTGTTTTTAGTAAGTCTTGAAGTTTTTAATAACCAGTTGAGTTTAACTCTAAATATGTCAGCAATCCTGCAGGTCATGGCCTTCGTGTAATAGCCTATTCTTTATTGTAGTGTGTGTTTTGTTTTATTCTGAAATGCAATTCCCAAAACTGACGAAAGATGGATTTTGGAAAAGAGGAAAATTATGTAGCAAAACTAACGCTTCACTGAAAGTTACTGTTATTCTGATAATCCTTGGATGCCAAGCTTCAAAATGACGGGTCATTCATTAAAATTCGTTCAGCCATTTTCCCATAGTTTCCATTACCAGTTCAAATTATATATATATATATATATATATATATATATATATATATATATATACTAGTGGCTTGTGCAGCAAATGCTGCAAACTAAGTTCATTAGACGTTCAAATAAACATTTTTCAGATTTATTTTCAATGAAGAATACCAGACATTTGGAAAGTTATTTGCTTCCATAACAATGAAAGATACTCTCTCTCGAGCCAATACTGAAGAGAACTACGCATATAAATGTCTACACCACACCGCCATTAAATATATGAAAAAGACCCAACCCCACTTGATTAATAATTATAAAAATATTTGATTTTTAATAATATTATTATCTTACGTAATTTTTATAGCTTTCAGTAACATATACTATATAGCCGCCACTCATTAAAATATAGAAATCAAAATCTAATTTAAGTTGTTCTCTACACCTACTTATATAACCCTAAAACGTTTCACTTTCATATCATCACGTATAATTGATGAAAAATAGTTACATCATGGCATTAACTATAATAATATTTCATTTCTAATGGTAATAATGTCATCAAACTACCTCAAGTTTTGTAGTTTTTAATATCCAATACACACCTGTACCCAGAAAATTATACACCACAGAATCGAACCTTTAAATTATTTTTAGTAAGTTAAGTTTTTAATAACCAATTTAATTTGAGCTCTAAATATGTCAGCATTCTTGCAGATCACGGCCTTCGTGTAATATTGTTTATGTGTTTTGTTTTATTCTGAAATGCAACACGGCCGACTTGATGCTCGCTTCGCTTCTCCTTTACAAAAAAGCGAAGGGTATATCACGTCGGCCGTGAATGCTATTAGCTAGTTCTCAAAACTGACGACAGATGGATTTTAGAAAATAGGAAAATTGTGTTTAAAAATTGACATTTCACTGAAAACTACTATTTTTTTTTTAACTTTGAGTTCCAAGCTTCAAAATGAGGAGTCATTTATTAAAATCCGTCCAGCTGTTTCATTACCAGTTCAAATTATATATATATATATATATATATATATATATATATATATATATATATAGCCAATATTCCCATGCGACTATTGTTCGGAATGAATGAATGAATGAATGAATGAATGAATGAATGAATGAATGAATGAATGAATGAATGAATGAATGAATGAACGGTTTGAAATATACGTTTTTTCTTCCGATAATCATGGTCTTCCTCTTCTTTGCATTTATCTTCGTTCCATACCGCTTACAGATGTTGTTCAGCTTCATTGGAATAAAGACAGAAATACGTAATTTAACATAGACTAATTTATAAAAAATTAACAATGATATTAATTTGGAAATGAATCCGATTCTCTGTAATTACATTATTAATTCGCGGAGTATAAAGACAGAAATGGAAAGAGATATCAATATTTTATTTCAAATTCCAAACCTCCTTACACTTCCAACAATGCTCACAATATTACGAAAGTTATTTTATTTGTGTTATAATCTGGAAAACGAATCGAATTCCTCTAAAAGGAACTTTCTACAGACAATATTGAAAGTAAAAAAAAAAAAAAAAGATCATGTATATCTTTTCAAGGTAACAGCAGGCGTAGCTTTTTATTTTATCAATTTTTCACCTGACAACGTCGAATGGAAAATGTTTCAGAGCTATATAATGCATAGAAAGCCATACGATTGTCTTCTCACTGGATACACACGCACCTATACAGTGAACAGTGAAAGGTTGTAATTCATAATAACATGACAGACTTCTACATTATTGATATGTCACTGACACTAGAAAGGAGAATTCTGTGAAGTTAAAATGTAATTCCTTATTTCTCGGAAGTTGGCTGTACGTTATTTTATGACAAAAGCCTCTCTTTATAAATTGATTTCCCTTCAAGCTTCGTATTATCTTGTGTTACGATATCACATTATATCTTTCTAAAGAGAGGAAGTCATTTTCCAATGTTATCCTACCATGGCCTTCTCTATCGGTGACTGGTAACCAAAGATATCGCTATTCGATCCGGTTAGATCTTCTGAGGTAAATAACTCTGAATTATGTTTGATCTCGTCGCTTCCATACATCATTGTTATTATTATTATTATTATTATTATTATTATTATTATTATTATTATTATTATATGGCCATTAATGGTATTCCAAATTTTATAATAAAAGGGTGTTCTGAAATTCTTATACCTTTATTAGTTCACATTTTTAACTTAAGCTTTAAAACTGGAGTATTTCCATCATATTGGAAACAATCAGCAGTTATTCCTGTCTTTAAAAATGGCAAAAGGAATGTAGTTAGTAACTACAGACCTATCTCTATTTTAAATAATTTCTCAAAAATTTTTGAAACTATAATTCACAAACATATTTCTTTTTTTGTAAAAAAAAAAAAAAAAAAAAACAAAACAAATTAAATTCTGCACAGCACGGATTTACTAAATCCAAATCTACTACAACTAACTTAGTCTCTTATTTGAATCAGATTGTACCAATTGTTGAATCCCAGGCCCAAACTGATGCAATATGTTTTGATTTCAGTAAGGCGTTTGATGTAGTTCCACATTCTATTATATTGTCTAAATTAGATAATATAGGACTATCGGTAAGCTACGTAAGCTGGTTTGAAAATTATTTACACGATAGACAATCTAGTGTACGAATTTCGAATACTCTCTCTGATCCATTTAATATTATTTGTGGTGTGCCCCAGGGCTCAATTTTAGGACCTCTTCTATTTTTAATCTTCATTGACGATATTTGCAAAAGAATAAGTTCTGATTATCTATTATTCGCTGACGATCTTAAAATTTTTCGAAAAATCAATAGTGTTGCTGACTGTCAATTTCTTCAGGATGACATTGATTCAATTACCAATTGGTCAGTTGATAACGGGATGATGATGATTAATGAATCCAAAACTTACGTAATATAATTTTCAAGGAAAACCTCTACACTAAAATATAACTATCCTCTAAAAAATGTATTAATTAACAGAAAAGATTATATTAGAGACCTCGGTATATTAATTGACAATAAATTATATTTTCACAGCCACATTGATTATATTTATAATCACGCAATAAGAATGTTAGGAATAATTCGGTCAGTTACTTATTCTTTTTCAACACCTGACTCTTTTTTAATACTGTACTATAAGTTAGTGTGATCGAAACTCGAATATGCATCTGTAGTTTGGAACTCTATTATTAGTTCTGATTCGGTAAGACTGGGAAGTATTCAAAGGAAATTTATTTCATTATGTTCGTACAGATTCCTGCCTAATAACTCTGGGTATAACTATGATCAAAAATGCGGGAAATGTCGAAGCCTGTATGCCAGACGTCATAATCTCGATTACTTATTCTTATGTAAGGTCCTTAAAGGTGACATTAATTGTCAATCTTTCTTAAAGAGTGTTAGCCTTCGTATTCCTATGAAGGACATGAGACATCACAAACTCTTCTATATTAGAAATTCTAAATCTTCCTCGCCGGTCTCCAGATGTATTAAACATGCTAACTTACATGTAGGCGATTTCGATCCATTCAATGTATAGAAGTATTAGAATATAGCAATGTCTTTGCTAATATTATTTGCATAATCCCTATAGACAAATTGGTAATACTTTTGTAAGAACCAACTCCTTTCCCTAAAATGTTATAGTATTAATTCTTGTAAATTAATATTATTGTAATCTACTGTATATTCTTCATTTTGTTGTTAACTAAAGTATTTAATTTGTACCATAGTTGTTCATTTTAATGTATTAATTTGTCACTGTGCTGAACTTTTATTGGCCAATGGCTGTTGTCCAGCACATAAATAAATAAATAAATAAATAAATAAATAAATAAATAAATAAATAAATAAATAAATAAATAAATAAATAAATAAATAAATAAAATTTATTATTATTATTATTATTATTATTATTATTATTATTATTATTATTATTATTATTATTATTATTATTATTATTATTATTATTATTATTATTATATTTTCAATTAACTTCATTTATTTATATTCTCTTTAAGTGAAAGGTTATTTCGCGACTATCGATCGTTGTTATACATCAGGTTATTGCTATTTACGGGAGCGTCTGCGAAACACTACGTCATCAAGTCAATCGAGTGCGCGCCTAGTATAATGGCAGTTGACTTAATATATTATGTCAGCATAATATATGTTGAACATGGAGTAAGGCCACAAAGGGAAAAACACTAGAGGAAAAGGATTCGATCCGGTGCTGTGAATTGAACTTCGGCATAGCTCAGTGGTTAGAGCTCAAATGAAGGAATGTAGGCCTACTTCACATGCTGGGAAATCAGTTGATTTAGCAACTTTCGCATTACATTTAGCTATTTTTTTACATTTTTCGTTTCATTTATTGTATTCCATAGACGTTACATGAGCATTGAGGCTTAAAATGTGAAACAAGTCAAAATTTTACAAGATTACGATTTTTTGGCGAGTTGAAGTGAGGCCGAAGATTCGCCATAGATTACCCGGCATTTGCCTTATGCTTGGGGAAAAGTTAGGCAAAAAATCAACTAGGTTATAAGCCCAAACGAGATCTAACCCAAGCACGAGCGCAGCTCATGATCAGCAAGCTATTGAGTCTGCAGACTGAGCTACGTTGGTGGTTCTACAAAAAAAAAAATACAATACATAACAAGCAGATGATTAAATTTATTTACAAACCTAAACAATTATTCATCAGTTGAGCTATAAAAATATAATACATAGCAAGTAAGTTAATTCAATTTAAAAGCATAAACAATTCAATCAGTTCAAATGTACCAATATTCATAATACATAACATGCAAATTACTTCAATTTACAAGCATAAACAATTCATCACTTGAGCTATATAGACTACTATTCAATTTACAGCATATAAAATTCATCAGATACAAGGCATAGTAAATAGATTATTTCAATTAACACGCTTTTTTTAGTTGAGCTATACAAAATTGTACATTCCATCTGAAGTAGATTAATTCAATTTACAAGCGTAAACAATTCCTGAGTTGTGTAGAAGGTATGACCAGCGAATAGGGATTATAAAGAATGGACACTGAGCGAATTTTCCTGTGTTTTGTTTCTCTTTGCGCCAGCGGCTAGTTCCACTTTCAAGCGCTAGAGGTAGTGTAATCGAGCATACGCTAAGATAATTAATTGAGAACAGACATCCATGGAATAGAGTTAAGGCACAGGATCCAAACATCGCCTACCTTATTGCATAATCCAGTAACGCTTTGCTTCAAATAAATTCAAGTTAACAGCTTTTCCTTATTTTTCAGTGACAAACTAGTTGTAATAATAATATTTTATATTTCAGATATAATACATTATATTATAAAATAATATAATACATTATAAAATTAAGTATCGAATTCGTTTAATATTTGTAAGAGTTTTGTTTTTCTATTTTCAGCGCTATCAAATCATTACATATTTTAATTGTTGTTGGGGTCAACATCTTAACTCTCATTATAAAGGAACTCTAGAGTATAGACATTACAGTTAATGAAGGATTTATTATTTTATGGATCCAATTTATTTTATTTGAGTACATAATGTACTTAGATGTATTAATTATATGTGTTATATTTCCGCTGTGTCGACTGCTAGCTGGTGTGATGTCAGCGCCAACTCTAGGGAGAAAGCAGAATCTGACGCTTTAGCTTGCTTGAAGGTCATTGAAATCAGTCCGGCTACATCAAAGGTACCGACGCGAAGTGTCCATTCTTTATAATCCCTATTCGCTGGTATGACTTTGTAGAAATTTGATTTATTCTGTTCTAAGCAGAGAAACTCTGACCTACATTCTACAACCTATGGATAGATTATTGGGTTATTTTACGACGCTGTATCAACATCTGAGGTTATTTAGCGTCTGAATGATATAAAGGTGACAATGCGTCCGGGTCCAACACCGAAAGTTACCCAGCATTTGCTCGTACTGGGTTGAGGGAAAACCCCGGAAAAATCCTCAACCAGATAACTTGCCCAGACCGGGATTCGAACCCGGGCCACCTGGTTTCGCGGCCAGATGCTCTGACCGTTACTCCACAGGTGTGGACTACAACCTATATCATATATCAAGAAACAAATAAGACAACAGGCTCATCAAAACTGAAATACCTACAACCGCCTCTCTAACAGAGACACCTACTTAACAACTATCCACGACCGACTCAAAAGCCATCACTTCAAACCTACTTTCATATCAACGCAGTTTCTTTCTGGACATGGGAAATTTGGAACTTACTTCGACAGATTCAACATTCCAGCAGACATCGACTCTACATGCTCCTGCCGCGAAGACCTTCACAGTGTGAAACACCTTCTATTTGACTGTCCTATTATTGAAGTAAAGAGATTTGAACTAAAGACACATCTCCTGGACTGTAACACCGAGTACAGTACTCCACTATGTGAAGTGATTGAAAAACCGTATTGTTACAGAGAATTTCTAAATTTGTTAATTTTTATGTTTAAAATACTGTAGAGCTATCTTTCTTCATTATCTGTGTAGGTAAAATAAGTAGTATATAGACAGACAGACAGACAGACAGATAGATATAACTTTATTGTCGATGGCATAATGTATGCATAGACATGGTCAAATATATACAATTACAATTTAATTAAAATAAGTCAAATAAAAAAAAAACATTACTCATTACGAGGGCCCATGCGTGCATCCTCAAGACTGTAGGGACACAATTTTATTAATTTCGTTTTTATATAATTCCTAAATTTGAGAGAATTTTTTGTATATTTGATGTCATCAGGCAAACTGTTGTATATTTTGATACCAAAGACCATATATGTTCGACTAGTGTTTGTAAGATGGTGAGCTGGAATAGTTAAACAATTTTTGTTACGAGTGTCGTAGGTATGGAAATCACAATTTTGATGAAAATCAGACAGATTTTTATAAATTAATAGTAAAACATTAATAATGTATAAACCATAAACAGTAATAATATTATATTGTAAAAAATGTTCCCTACAAGAGGTCCTACTGTCAACACCCGCTATGCATCTGACAATACGCTTTTGAGCAATAAATATATCATTCAGCATGGTTCCAGATCCCCAAAAACAAATACCATATGAAAGCCTTGACTCGACGTGTGCGAAATAATAAGACATTAATACATCGTGATTTATTATCGTCCTCAAAATTCTGATTTGATAACAAATGCTATTGAGCTTAGAAATTAAACTTATGCAATGGGGTCTCCAAGACAAACAATCATCAAATGTAACGCCCAAGAATTTAGTAGTTTCCCATTTACATAAGTATTGATCTTGAATAGAAATATTAATATCCTTCAAATTTATCTTTTGACAATTGTGAAAGTGAATATATCCGGTCTTATTAACATTTAAGTGAAGCAGATTGCTATCAAACCATGTTTTTTGAGATCTTTTAACAGGTCACAACAGGTTGTCTCTAAATCCAGTTCCTCTCCATCTTTTACAATGACAGAAGTATCATCAGCATACATACACATAAAATGATTTCTTACATACATGGGTAAATCGTTTACATATAAAAGAAACAATACAGGGCCCAGAACAGAGCCCTGAGGAACTCCCACATCAATATGTACATTCTTGGATCTATATTTATGTGTAAAATTATTTATTTTATGATCCTTGTGTAGTATTTCCACATATTGATATCTGTTTTGAAGATAAGAGGCAAACCATTTTAAAACTATCCCACGAATACCATATGTATATGTATTATACCGTATAACTAAACTAAAACCCTAGCATATCGCTTGGTAAATTAGGGTTCCCTTGAGCGGATATTTAATAATAATAGTGATGATAATAATAATAATAATAATAATAATAATAATAATAATAATAATAATAATAATAATTCTGTTCTAAACCTTTTCGTACAATTTCAGGACCCGTTAAGTTTTCTTCTTCAATTTACCCTAGCCTTTTATTTATTTATTCAGGATTTTCAAAGCTCTGTTAGAATTTGCCTTAAGATCACATTGTAACTGTTACTTGATCACAAAAATATCATTTTATGTGAAGATCTCTTTAAAACAGTTATTTGTTCACAACAAAGGAATGAGAGCTTCTAAAAGTACCCAACTTGTGGTACATCCTGTTGTCTGGGTTCAGTAAATGACACATGAAAGAGGGGAGATGATTAATTTTTCCCGATAAAATGAATATAATAGGCCTTACATTTTGAAAAGCGGAACACTGGAATGCGTTCAGAAAGCTTCAGAGATAGCGGAGGCAGGCCATTGTTCGGTTTGCTCCCATATTTATAATTGTGCATCGCTTATAAAATCGATTATTCGTCTCGTTGGTCGGTAATATCGAAGCGTCAACAACGATTTTATCCCATTGCTATTCATCAGAGATAGATCTGTATGTGCGTCTCACTTGGTTTAAAAAATAGATCAAAATTACAATCAATGCTGCGAATTTAACAAGAGATTTGTTTGTGATTTTCAAATGAATAGGGACACACTGGCTTCCGTGTAACAATAATAATAATAATAATAATAATAATAATAATAATAATAATAATAATAACAATAATATTATTATTATTATTATTATTATTATTATTATTATTATTATTATTATTATTATTACAATCTGACGAAAGCAGTTGTTGCGGGAAAAAGAAATTCCTTTGTTTGCTTCCTCCGCTCTCTGGAACTAGTCCCTAAAACTATGCATACATGTTGCCAGATGTCACACGTACCGTATGTAATACTAAACGATCTAGTTAAATGTGTAGACATGTTTATGTATATTTTATAATGAAGAAAAATTTCACGTTTTATTTGGAAGAAACAGTCATTTTTCGTGCGAATTCTTCATAAAATCTGTTTTTATATAATAATAATAATAATAATAATAATAATAATAATAATAATAATAATTCTTTATTTATACTGACAGAGTTAAGGCCATAGGGCCTTCTCTTATACTCTACCAGGTCACAAATTATACAAGCAGTTAAAATTTAACAAAAAGTTAAAGAACAGAATACTAACATATTACAAAAATAATAATAATAATAATAATAATAATAATAATAATAATAATAATAATAATAATAATAATAGCATAATAAAATCGACACTAAACAACATGAAAATAATACCATAATAGGAAAAAGAAAGTAAAATACATTGGAATATAGCAAAAGCAACTCATTTAATATAAATGGTTAATATGGAAAACGTAAGGAAGAATATAACAAAATGGAATGTAATAAAATAATAATAAAAAAGAAAAAAAAAGAAAATTAAATAAAATTCATAATAAAAAGGCAATGATAATAAATTCATCGGCTGATAAGGAGAACAAAAAGGGGAATGAAGGAAAGAAATATATAGCTTATATTTTTACAAAACTATCGCAGAGAAAAGGGCTTATAACTGAAAGGAATCTGCATTGAAAAAGTGCAATTTTAATTTATTTTTGAAACTAGACAATGTCCGACAGTCTCTGACATGTTGTGGTAGAGAGTTCCAGAGATGAGCTGCAGAGACGGTGAAAGATGAAGAGTAGAAGGATGTTCTGTGTTTAGGAATGGAGAGTGTGATATGGTGTTGTGAGCGAGTATCTATTTCGTGATATGAGGGTAGATTTCTATCAACTTCTCGAAAATTCGCGGTTATATTTCACTTAATTCTGGACTTTCGTTAAGAGATTTTTATTTTCCATGGTCTAGTTCGTTTGTATGACGTCATTCCATTTTCGGCCAATGAAGTGTAATGAAATTTTGAATTCCAACCAATCACAGTCATACATCGCGATAATTTCTGCAGCTCGATTTATCACTAGGTCTATCAATTTATCGCATGGTCGTTCGTTTGTTTAGTTAGTGTCGACAAGTGTTTCCACGTAAATCGATGAGCATGAATTCATTATACTAAATAAAGTGCGAAATCCTACTTCCACATCAACATCTTCATGTTCTAATTCCATGTCCATTGTATCTAAAGAAAATGACATTCCTTCAAAACAACTGTTCATTTAATTAATGTATTAATCAGGTTATTTGTAATTATACTATACAATGTTTAAATTCAATTATTATTTCAGCAGTTAATGAAAACGTATTTCTGTTATAATAACAAGAGAAAATCGCAGTACATGTAATTAACATTACGTTTATTTCGCTTTTCTCAATTGGTATTACTTAATAACATTCTGAATTTTTTATTACTCTTAACTATTTCATTGTTCATGAATTAAGTATTAGTTTGAAAGTGAAAGTGAAACTATGTTTTATTAATCTACTATTGATTATCTTTTTAAGATCGTGATTTACTCTGAAACGGTTAGACATTCTTGTATGCCTTTTATATTGATTATCCCTCAAACATCTCATTAATCTTTAACAGGAGCTATTCTTTCACTAATGTGCAAGCTTCTACATAATTCATGTAAATTGCAACTGTGACCACTATTTTATGTTATCACTTTACTATTGTTTATTGGTTATAAAATATGTATTTTGATGCCAACTATAACCCTAATATACCTCAGGGTGAAATAGGGTTTATTAAATTGGATATTAATAAAACATTATGAATTTCTTTATTGTAGTAATCGTTATTCATTTATTTTGACTTCACTATGTCTGAATAGGTTAAGTATTCATAAATATATAATTATTAACATTTTGTGAGCGAGTTTTAGGGATATATTATTTACTTTTTATTTTATTAACGAAATAGTCACAAAATGTCACTCGAGATCTGAGATTTTCCAAATAAACCGTCAATCTCAGACCTCTTGTGACGTTACTATAGATAAAATTAAGTTTTAACACATTTCGTGTATATCGTTAATACCAAAAAATTACACCGCTAATAAATTATATAAACACAGAGATAATCTAGTCGATCATTTTACGTAAGAGAATTAATGAAAACATTCATCTTAAACTAGCGCTTAAAATCATTGACTTAAAGAGCAAAATGATGACGACCCAGAAAAGGACGAGTAATGTACGTCCTTTCTTAGAAATGGAGAAAATTAACTTTTATATATTTTTCGTATAAAAGCAGATTGAAGCCGTGTACTTGGTAGTATATAAGCTTTTGTACAGCAGGCGTGCCAGTTGTTTTTCTAGCAGTACTTCCTCAATTTTATGATACTTTATAGATACTGGATTGGCAATGAAGAAGACCGCAGTTACTTAAATGAATCCTCGGGCTTGTGTAAACTCTCGTTCATTAAACTTCCCCACAGTTATTTAACCTTCTTCTGGTTGTTTTTTCAGTTTTCCATTACGTTCTTAAATTTATTTAAAGTAGATATCAAAGAACAGGAAGTTGGTGAATATAGCATACCTGCAATCTGGAACATCTCATATAATGACGTCTTATTGAGCGCTTGTCTTACATTTTTTTTTTATTTTAGTAGGTTATTTTACGACGCTTTATCAACATCTTAGGTTATTTAGCTTCTGAATGAGATGAAGGTGATAATGCCGGTGAAATGAGTCCGGGGTCCAGCACCGAAAGTTACCCAGCATTTGCTCATATTGGGTTGAGGGAAACCCCCGGAAAAAACCTCACCCAGGTAACGTGTCCCGACCGGGAATCGAACCCGGGTCACCTGGTTTCGCGGCCAGACGCGCTAACCGTTACTCCACAGGTGTGGACGCTTGTCTTTCAAAAGAAAGAAACAAAATTAGATTATAAATACATCGTGTCCAGCTTAAAAGACCAATTAAAGAAATGATTATAAATGAAAACCTAAACGTCAAATAAATAGTAATATGCGTTACAAGAGCGATATGTTGAAGTTTTCATGTTTGAGGAAAAGTTTGAAAAAGCGAAACGTAGTTGAGCTTTTTTAATTTCCGAGAATTGAAAGAAAACATACCGCTCGTGTATCGTACATTATTTTGTGCGAAGATCGTTTATTACATACCTGAAAGAGGAATTTCTAATTAGTTTCAATGAAATCTCCATCTTGGTTTCTGTTCAATGACGGCAAATTTGCGAAACAAAAATATCTATCTTCAACATTGTTGCTTTAAAATGTTTTCTGTGTTTACTATACTCCAGCAGGCCGTGATATACGTCTGTCTTTTTCCCCCCCCCCCCAGTCTATAAATGCGAACTTAAAACAAACTGTAAGGTTATGTAATGATTTAGAGTTTACTTAATTTTAGCAAATATTTAAAAACAATAATTAGGTGAAATTGCAGTGGTAAGTTTCCAATGTATAATTATTACTATATTGAACGTCTCTAAAAATAATATGTTAAAAGCCTAAAGCTGTAAAATCAATATGTCACTTAAGCGGTAAGAAGAGGGAAATTGTTATGTGTGTTAGGTTGGGAATACTGAATGTGGAATTTTAAACTTTCCGCGGATTGGTTTTGTGCGGAAACCAAGCAAATACGCACGATCTCGCACAAAATAAATTTACAGAGGTTTGGTAAAGCATCTCTTGCAGTTTATGTAATGATGTGGTTACCATGGAGTTATGACAAAATTGAAAAATATAATTTTTTTGCACGATCGTGTTTTTTATTGTATTTATAGCTATTGAAGCTCTTGATATTTAGTCTTAAAAGTTAGAATTCCCACACAGAAACTTCTTGCTAGGGATAGTAGTAGTAGTAGTATTAGTAGTATTTATTTATTTAACCTGGTAGAGATAAGGCCGTCAGGCCTTCTCTGCCCCTCTACCAGGAGATTCCAACAACAATATCAACAATAAAATTACAATTAGTATTAAATTTACAATTACAATTACAAATAATATTACAGTTAGTATTAAATTTACAATTACAATAAAATCAAAGCACGAAAAGATTACCTGAATAATTAAAGCTAGATAATTTATCATAGAGAAACAAAGAATATTTTATATTTACTGAATTACAAATTAAATGTAGAATAACAAAATTGTATAGTGATGAAATTACTGAATATTGAAATATTTTGTGATAGATTAAAGAAAATATTTACAAGTAATCAATTACTGACCAAGTGCCTAGTAAGTTTTCGTTTGAATTCAATTTTATTTCGACAGTCCCTTATGCTAGCAGGTAGCGAATTCCAGAGTCTTGGCAGGGCTATTGTGAAAGAAGATGAGTATGAGGAGGTGCGATGGGATGGTATTGTTAGTATTGTTTCATGACGAGAGCGTGTGTTCAGATTATGGTGGGAAGAAAGGTAAGTGAAGCGAGACGACAGGTACGAAGGAATAGAAGAGTTCAAGATTTCGAAGAGAAAGAGAAGTGAATGTAAATTTCTTTTCTTATCTAGTTTAAGCCAACCTATTGCTTCCAGGGATGGGGTAATATGATCATATTTACGAACATTGCTTACAAAACGTACACACAAATTATGAGCACGTTGAAGTTTCATTTTGTTGTCGCTGGAGAGGTCAGTCAGTAAAATGTCCGCATAGTCGAAATAGGGAAATGCAAGTGTCTGCACAAGGGACTTTTTTAAGCAAGAGGGGAGATGAACATTTATCCTTTTTAGCACATGGATAATAGAATATACTTTTCTGCAGGTTTCTGTGATTTGCATGTCCCAGTTGAGATTATTATCCATGTGAATGCCAAGATTTTTTACTGAAGAACTGAAAGGGATATGCACTGTACTTACTTTAACAGGGGAAATGTCGAGGTGTTTTACAGCGTCGGTTTGCCGTTTGTGTCCTAATATAATTGCTTGTGTCTTTCCAGGATTGATTTTAAGACGGAGTTTCTTTGTCCATGTCACAATCGAGTCAATGTCTTCGTTCAATTTATCTATAGCGTCATTTACTCGGTCTAAGCGGGAAGAGATGTAGCATTGAAGGTCGTCAGCATACAAGTGATAGTTACAATGCCTTACAAGAGATGTAATATCATTGACATATATTGTGAACAACAATGGTCCGAGTACCGACCCCTGTGGTATACCTGATGTTATGTCAAGCCAGGAGGATCTTCGATTCCCGGATACAACACATTGTTGTCTTTCCCGTAAGTAGGATTCGAACCAACTCACAGCAGTCTCTGACAAATACATATTTCTCAATTTATGGGTGAGCAGGTCAAAATTTACAGAGTTGAAAGCTTTGCTAAGGTCAAGAAGTGTTAGTATTGTTACTTTATTAGAGTCGATTGCTTCACGAATGTCTTCGGTCACTTTAAGTAGAGCAGTGCTTGTGTTGTGTCCAGCTCTGAAACCTGACTGATAGTCGTCGAATAGTTTGTGTTCGTTCATGTAGTTAGTAATTTGTCTGTGTACGATTCTTTCCAGTGCTTTTGAAATGGCTGGCAGGATACTGATTGGTCTATAGTCGTTCGGGTCGGTGGGAACTTTGACTTTTGGAAGAGGAAGAACAAAAGCTTGCTTCCATATTTTAGGGAAAGTTGAAGTGATTAAGGAACTATTGAATATATGTGCAATCGTAGGTATTACTATCTCTTGTATTTTCTGTATAAGTATTATGCTAATGTTGTCCGGCCCTTGGGCTTTTGTCTTGATGCGTCGGATGGCTTTCATTACGTCAATGGGAGTGACGTCGGTAAAATAGAATTTGTCTCGAGTTGGGGGAACTGAGTCAGGCAAAACTGTGTCTTGTTTCGTTGTGTCGTTCAAGCTCGGGTCCTTTACAAAGTGTTCGTTCAAGCGGTCAAGTGGGATGGGAATGTCTGCTTGTTCACTAGCCCTTCCAAGTCCAATAACCTTAAGATTTTTCCATAATTCGGAAGGGGTTGTGTTGGGTTCTATAAGTTTGTAGGAGTATTTCAGTTTAGCGTTTCTTATTAGTTGAGTCGTTCTATTTCTTAGGTGTTTATAGGAGTTAAAATATTCGTCGTTTTTGTTGCGGGTGTATTTTCTATAAGCTAAGTCGCGTTCGGACATCAGGCTACGTATTTCAGTCGTCATCCAAGGGGCTGGGTTTTTTCTGGTACGTTTGGTCTTTAATGGTGCGTGTTTGTCATAAAGTTGAAGTATTAACGTATTGAATAAGTCTACTTTCTCGTCTACAGTTCGTAATGTCCAGATCATGTGCCATGGAAGTAGTGCAGCGTCTTCTTTCAGTGCAATATCATCTATTCTTTTAATATCCCTGTAAGTAATTACTCTGGGAGCCGATTTAGGACACTGCAGATTAAATGATAGATAAATGATATCATGCCCTGATAGTCCTGGTGCAGGCAACTGTCCATGCGTCAGTATTTTGTCGGCATTGTTAGTAATTATCAAGTCCAGTAATGTGTCTGTACCTTCCGTATGATGTGTGGGAGCTAGGGGTAGGATTACCATATCAAGGCACTGAAAGAATGATTGAAGTCTTTTAGTCGTACTAGAATGTGAGTCAAGTAAGTTTGAATTGAAGTCACCCATGATTATAACGTTCTCATATTGCGGCGTTACGTTTAGTAAGGCGGTTTCGAAATCATCTACGTCATATATATGTGGGGGTTTATATACGACACACACTAGACATTTTGTGAATAAGGTGCAAATTTCAATGAACATGAACTCGGGTTTGGCAGAGTACTGGCTTGGAGAATTATGAATAATTTTAGGTCGCAAATCGGATCTAATATAACCAGCCACCCCTCCGCCTCTCTTGCCCTCTCTGTCATTACGGCAAAGTGTATAGCCAGGAAGGTTTACGAGAGTGGAAGGAAGATTAGGATGTAACCAAGATTCGGAGATAAGAATAACGTGAATGTCTAAAGGTGAGAAGATAGAAGAAAATTCGTCAAAATGACACAACAGACTTTGTGCATTCACGTGAACAACATTAAGTGACAAAGGAGAGAAAGAAAGCGCAGCCTTGAGTATGTCTGCGGTACAGGGCAGTGGGCAGGTAGGATTGCTATTGTTCGTGTTTATAGAGGGCACCGGGCTCTGTACACTGACCTGAGGGACTGTCGGGTGAACATGCTGCTTTTGGTTCTCAATGGTACCAACCTAAATGCAGTTGAAGTTTTTAAACTATTTCCTAGCAATAATAACTTAAGATTACAGTGCTAAATGCTAAAGAAATAAGAAGAAAAAAAAGTTAATTATTAAATTAATAAAGTTAATAATATAGTAAAAGTTATAGTAAATAAGTTAATATAGGTATAACACTAGACTAAATCAATTAGATTAGTACTAAAGTAATTATAACACTAAATCAAAGGAAATACAGTAAATAAAATCAGAAATAATCTGTGAGTGCAGGCGAGTCGCATAACAGAACTAGTGAATGTCAGACGCACGAGAAATCTGCCTCTTGACCTCTCCAGTTTTGACAAAGATGTTGCCATCAATTGTCCAGACACTAGTGACGCCATACTTGTCAATACATTGTCTTAACAGTTTGTGCCTGGCTTGAGTCAAGTCTTCTCTAATCGTAATTGGTTTACCTTTAAGTTTTTTCTTGTTCAGGAAGACTTCCCTTCTTTTCCTGTAACTCACGAACTTAACGATCACCGGTCGTGGGCGTTCTCCTCTCCTCCCCACACGATGGCTCCTGTCGATGTCGTGCACCTCCAATTCCACACCGATTTGGGCTGCGACATCAACTGCTATCGCGTCAGTATCCTCACCTTCAGACTCTGGCACCCCGAAGATACGCAGACACTGACGGCGTTGATACTGCTCCAAGCAGTCGTGCTTTTCTTCCAAATTCGCTTCTAGAACAGAAATTTTCTCGTTCTTTTCTTTTAAGGCCGTTTCCAATTTCTCGATAAGAGCACTGTTTCTGTCGAGTGCGGCCTTTAACTCCGACACTATCGCGTCCCGCACCGAGTCCTTTATTAGGTTGGCAAGTTCACTCAACATGGCGGGATCCCTCCACGCTTCCTGTACACTGCGCCTAACACCATCGTCAGCAGCTGGAACCTCTTGCTGTTGGTTTCTCCTTCCCATTTTCAGGCAAGCAGGAACTGAGTGCTATATACACTGATTTGACACAAAACTAGCGTACACAACTTACAAACACCTCCGAAAAAGTAAGCGAACTCACGAGCCGATACAAGCGTCACACTCTACAATCCGCCATGACATACCATTCTTCATAACATAAATCTATACTGAAATAGATCCATTACAGTGCATTTATTGTTACTTAGTTACCATTACAGTGCAGTTTTGCGAAGACTTTGGAATAATATTGCTCTAAATTTTCAATAAAATATATATTGTATTTGCAATTTTAGAAATATGATCGTATAAAAAATGATGTACAATACACGTTTGTGAAGTGCATTACAAAATCTCGAAAATTGAAAAACTCGTTCTGCTCGTTTTTGAAACTTTTCCTCGATTTTGTAAAAAGCACCTCCCAACTTTGTATCGTAACATACTAATATAAACTGTAGCTTGTAGTTTTACAGAATTAACAGTTACTTTATTTTTTAGTCTAGTTACAACTCCATGATAAGCAAATCATTGTTACATAAATGTATCTCTTTCTTTTATTTCTCTATCAAAATTCTCTTACAACAATAATATTTTAGAAACTAAATGCACTATACACGGCAGATGTCCACACCTGTGGAGTAACGGTCAACGAGTCTGACCGCGAAATCGGGTGGTCCCGGTTCGAATCCCAGTCAGGGTAAGTTATTTGGTTGGAATTTTTTCCGGGGTTTTCCCTCAACCCAATATGAGCAAATGCTGGTTAACTATCGGTGCTGGACACCGGACTCATTTCACCGGTATTATTACCTTCATTTCATTCAGACGCCAAATAATCTGAGACGTTGATACAGCGTCGTAAAAAGCCCACTAAAAATACATCTCAGATGACTTACACATCTTGCACTGTTCCGTTGATTTCAAACTTGTCTCGGATTCTTGTGACAGTTAACCTTGTTGGTGGTTGTGTTCCAAATTCAACCCTCCAACATCGTTTAACCTCAACAACATTCTCCACTTTCCAATAACATTTCAGTATCCACTTACGTTCATCGAATGATAATTCCACCACCATGCTTTCCACTGCCTTCTGAATCATAAACCGCAAAAATCGTATTACTATCTCATTTCTTTGCTGTGAAATAGTATTTCAAAGAATGTATGCATCAATTTGAGACACTCTGTATTAAGATATATTTTGAAAAATATGTGGTCTAGGGTATCTTTTCTTGCTTCTATTTCCTTCAAAAGAAACTATTTCTTCTCCTTTGATATGATTTCAATTATTTTGTAGTGTTTACAATTTCGCAACAATTAAGTTTTTTGTTTATTTATTTGGTGGTGTCAATAAAGACACATGTCATCACAAGTTCCAGGTCACATGGACCCTTGCCTTAACAAGAATATTGCATAGAATAACATGAGTACGTAAATGAAGTGCGACCATCTTCTCCATCAGAAACGGAGACTGGTAAGCTGGACATGTAGGTAAACTTTCAGAGTCAATGATTTCTGCAGAAAAGTTAACATTACTTGGTTGTTCACTGAATGCTATGTGTAATTATGGTTTAATAAGTGGATTAGGATGTGTTTTTAGTTTCTGAAGATAATTTTTACGTAAGTGCTGCACGTAGTCACTGAATAAAATGATTTCCAGGTCACTGTACAGTTGTGCGTTAGTAATGTAAAGATCAGCACCTGTGATGGTTCTGCACACAGCTCTTTGGATGGTATCGAGTTTCTTGATGTGGCGGGGATGGGTTTGAGCCCAAATTTCTGACGCGTAGGACATGTATGATCGTATAAGTGATGTGTACAGCAATAGTTTGGTTTTGAGGGGAATGAAGCTTTTAAATATTGGATATAATGCTAAGAATCTTTGCAAAGCTCTGTCTCGTATTAACTGTATATGTTGTCTGTATGTCAAACGACTATCCAGTACTAGACCAAGATATCTCACCGTTGTTTTGAAGGGAATGTGTTGATTCTGAACAGAGAGCGGTTGTAATAATCGTGGAAATCTCCTTGTAAAAATTATTGCTGTACTTTTTTCGTTTCGCCGTTAATTTTCAGTCGCCATCTTGTAGACCATTGGGTGAGTAAGTCAAAGGCTTCTTGCATCTGTTGTAAAGCACATTTGATGTCGTGATGTTTTGTATAAAGGACCGTATCATCCGCATATAAGGCGCGTCGGCAGTTGGTGTGCTTGGGAATGTCATGAACGTATGTAGCGTAGAGAATTGGACTCAGAACAGAGCCTTGAGCAACTCCTGCTTCAATTTGTCTCGAACTGGAAAGGCAATTACCTTGTAGCAATCTGAATGATCTGTTTTTCAGGTAGTCTGCAATAAAATGTACGTATGCGTCAGGAACTGAAATTTTCGTTAGGCGGATGAAGATCATTATTAGTAGTATCTGTTGACTAACATGGGAAACTATCGCAGAGATTTATGCGAAGATCACAGAACAACATATTTATGATAATAATAAGAAAGACAAAGTATATGATTATGTCTCGTGACCAGAATATTGTACGAAATGGAAATATAAAAATTGGAGATTTATTGGAAAAATTCAAATATCTTGGAGCAACAGTAACAAATATAAATGCCACTCGGGAGGAAATTAAACGCAGAATAAATATGGGAAATGCGTGTTATTATTCGGTTGAGAAGCTTTTATCATCTAGTCTGCTGTCAAAAAATCTGAAAGTTAGAATTTATAAAACAGTTATATTACCAGTTGTTCTGAATGGTTGTGAAACTTGGACTCTCACTCTGAAAGAGGAACATAGGTTAAGGGTATTTGAGAATAAGGTGCTTAGGAAAATATTTGGGGCTAAGAGGGATGAAGTTACAGGAGAAAGGAGAAAGTTACACAACACAGAACTGCACGCATTGTATTCTTCACCTGACATAATTAGGAAAATTAAATCCAGACGTTTGCGATGGGCAGGGCATGTAGCACGTATGGGCGAATCCAGGATTGCATATAGAGTGTTAGTTGGGAGACCGGGGGGAAAAAGACCTTTGGGGAGGCCGAGACATAGATGGGAGGATAATATTAAAATGGATTTGAGGGAGGTGGGATATGATGATAGGGACTGGATTAATCTTGCACAGGATAGGGACCAATGGCGGGCTTATGTGAGGGCGGCAATGAACCTTCGGGTTCCTTAAAAGCCATTTGTAATAATTAAGTAAGTAAGTAATAAGAAAGTAATTTTTCATTACCAAAGAACTAAACTAAAATGACATTGCAGAATTGCGAAATTCACAGAATATTACTACCGTACGAATTATGCTGTATATCCTCCTTAAAATACTACATTACTATTAAAGAGGCAAACATAACCTAATTCGACAAATGAAATGCGAAGAGTTTCATGATATGAAGTGATATCAAATACCTTACTATAATAATACCGGACAGCTGTATACTAGCAGCATTGGCGTGAGTGCGAAATATCGCGGACCTGACATCTAGAGGAGCGAGATGGAATTACGACTACATATACAAATATTAACATAGCGGGATTCGGAGTATTGTTTGAAACATGAGTTACTAATGTGGAATAATATAAGAAACACTTAACAAACGTTGAATAATATTTAATGTAAAATTACTATCTGATATCAAAGAAATATTGTATACTTCATATTACTTTCCGTAATTAATTGTTACATATTTTCTCTTTGCTTTCGTGAGACAAAATCATTTCTGACATTAGGAATGGATTTACAATAATGCTTTATATACGCATTGCTGACAATTGCAAAGATAAAATTGATAGTAATCTGATGCTTGTAATAATTAATAAAGGCATGTGAATAACAAAGAAACTTAATTTGATAAAACCTTAAAATTTCCGATACATTTTAACTTCTATTCATTTATTAGGTCTAGATAAAAAAGCCAATTTGT
Organism: Periplaneta americana; assembly: GCF_040183065.1. Classification (NCBI taxonomy): domain Eukaryota; kingdom Metazoa; phylum Arthropoda; class Insecta; order Blattodea; family Blattidae; genus Periplaneta; species Periplaneta americana. Next base: position 29,700,898 of record NC_091124.1, on the reverse strand, counting down.
ATTTTTCTATCAACACAAAAACGAAGGAATTAGGCCTACTAAAGAATGTTGTTGACTCGCGTTTTATGATCCCTCGGAAATCGAAAGTACGATTTGGAGCAATTTGTAATGCTGTAACTGTAGCAATTATAAACAGCACATATACACCCTGACATTTTAACACAGCACTAATTAATACAACTATTAACTAGCTCAGCAACAATATACATTGCAGTTGATTACAACTTGTTCCACGAGTATCACCACACTGGCCGCCTAGGTAGCAGCACCAGCGTCGTTCGCACGTAAAATTGATAGCTGTCCGGTATTATTATAGTAAGGTATTTGGTTGTATGTTTATTGATATGTCACTTGTAGCGATTCGTTGATACTGTACAACACACTTCAATCCTTTCGTGGAACTGAAAGATACAACTCCATGCTTTACAACATCTTCTTACTTACTTACAAATGGCTTTTAAGGAACCCGAAGGCTCATTGCCGCCCTCACATAAGCTCGTCATCGGTCCCTATCCTGTGCAAGATTAATCCAGTCCCTATCATCATATCCCACCTCCCTCAAATCCATTTTAATATTATCCTCCCATCTACGTCTCGGCCTCCCCAAAGGTCTTTTTCCCTCCGGTCTCCCAACTAACACTCTATATGCATTCCTGGATTCGCCTATACGTGCTACATGCCCTGCCCATCGCAAATGTCTGGATTTAATGTTCCTAATTATGTCAGGTGAAGAATAAAATGCGTGCAGTTCTGCGTTGTGTAACTTTCTCCATTCTCCTGTAACTTCATCCCTCTTAGCCCCAAATATTTTCCTAAGCACATTATTCTCAAACACCTTTAACCTATGTTCCTCTCTGAGTGAGAGTCCAAGTTTCACAACCATACAGAACAACTGGTAATATAAGTGTTTTATAAATTCTAACTTCCAGATTTTTTGACAGCAGACTAGATGACAAAAGCTTCTCAACCGAATAATAATAGCACGCATTTCCCATATTTATTCTGCGTTTAATTTCCTCCCGAGTGTCATTTATATTTGTTACTGTTTCTCCAAGTTAATTGAATTTTTCCACCCCTTCGAAGGATAAATCTCCAATTTTTATATTTCCATTTCGTACAATATTCTGGTCACGAGACATAATCATATACTTTGTCTTTTCGGGATTTACTTCCAACCCGATCGCTTTACTTGCTTCAAGTAAAATTTCCGTGTTTTCCCTAATCGTTTGTGGATTTTCTCCTAACATATTCACGTCATCAGCATAGACAAGAAGCTGATGTAACCCGTTCAATTCCAAACCCTGCGAAACCCTTTACAACATCTTCTACCAGCAATTTTTAATGTATAACACCGTAACTTTATGGAATAGGTCCTGTTGTGCATAGAAAAGCTCCCTTCTAAATGTATCATGTTTTGTGCGATATTTCCAAAGTGGTAGTTTTACAAAGCGTTAAAACTGCGCCTTAACTCTTGCGTTCACATGGATCAGCTTACTGCTGTTTGGTAACTAGGAATTTAGTGGAGTTTTAAGGCTAGGCTGTATATTTGGAGGTAACGGTGTTGTAAAATTTAATGCTACGAAAGAAATTTAATTTTGACATCCTGTTGAGCGTCTGTAGGCATAACCCAAATTAATAGCATCATAAAGAAGAGAGACTGAGCGTTCGTGTGATGTATCTCTCGAATAAATATTGTATTAACGCTGTTAGAGGGAATAAAGTCTGGAAATTAGCTTTTTATCTATTCCATTAATACCGCTTTTCCTGCGTATACACTTACGCACACACCACAGGAATCCTCGCCGTGTGTTTTAATAGTCTCAATCATAAAAGATCTCAAAAGTTACGGTAACAAATTCATGTTATAAAATGGTTCCTATAAAAAAAGGAAGACTCGCTTCTGGCTGCCAACTTATGAATATAAAATGCATATGAATTTCAACTTTATGCAAATAATTGAAATATAAAATTCGAAGATCGTTATGCGCGCTGACGAGACAGTTGAATGCGTAACCGTGAAGGCGTTTTCCCTCCTAATTTCAACGCTATGTTTTAAAGTCTGTCGTTACCAGCTCAATAACAAGAAGGCCACGCTAAGCTTCAGATGTCGTGATTTGAGTTTCTGCATTGTAACGAGGTATTCAGAAGATATGAAAGAGACTTTACGGTTATAATGTGTATCATAATACTTTGGCGTAAATGTACAGTATCTCCTAGAAAGACGGAACAATCACTGCTTAAAATCAGTGTTGTCAATTCAGCAGTTTTCCCTCTAGATCTGGTCTTTTTCAGTGGTAGTTTAGCGGGTAAAGTTTATTAAAATTTGTATTGCTGATATAGGGATTTAGAGGGTATTTTTAGCATTCACAACGGCAAAATAATCCCATTTCACGTTGAAAATTGAAGAGTTCGCGGGAAAAACGATGAATGTCACAGTTTTGTTAAGGTTGATGTCATTACCTAATTGTATGTATGTATTTATTTACACTGCAAGTGGGCAAGCACCCGGTGGCAGTGGTATATACAATATAAACAATACACAATAAAATGGTAAGCAATACACAATAAAATTTACAATACACAATACAATTTACAACACATATACAATTTTATACACAATACAATAAGAATACACAATACAATTTAACACAATAATAATAAAACATGAAATAAAATACCTAATTTTACAACACAACCTACATAATTATGCATAGGTCCTACATAAGTTTCAATAGTCTTTCACTTTACTCTCATCGCATTCCCTGTACTGGCACTATGACGCATTTCACTGACACTTTAGCACACATTTCACTGACACTCTGTAACACATTTCACTGACACTATAGAACACATTTCATTGACGCTATAAATTATCACTGATCGGAACTGTTCACTGCACTGTAAAACCATAACTTCACTGACTCACCTCGCTTCACTGATACAACAGTTCAAATAAGTCAAATAATTACATCCTTATGCATACTTATAAACAGAACTACATTTAAACTAAACATTTCTAGTCTAAGGCCCTCTTACACGCTATTTTTAAATAATTTACAATTCAAACCAAGGAAGTAAACTCGTCAGGCTAGATAAATACATGTCACCTTAAAAAATTAAATGTTGAATGTCACCTTAATTTTAATTTTCACTTTATACACAACTTTTTAAATTATTCTTGAATCTCCTTAAGGAAGGACAGCCCTCAAAGACCGCTGCATGTAGGTCATTCCAATCATTTATAGTTCTATTTAAAAATGAGAATTTACCTACATCCGTTTTCCGTTTCCTACATTTGATTTTAAAATCATGATCGTTCCTACCATAGTACGTTGGCTTTTCCAAACGAGCCGTTATGTCTACTCATGCTTTCTGACCTAGATGTGCTCTATACAATGATGTTATTCTAGTTTTCCTACGTCTGTTTTCCAAAGTTTCCCATTTAAGTTCTTTTATCGTATCGTTTCCATCTTCTCTTTTACCTTTAACAAATTTAGCTGCCCTATACTGGATTCTTTCTAAGGAATTTATCTGATATATTCTATAGGGATCCCAACACGTAGTTCCGTATTCCATTAACGGTCGCACTAACGTTAGATATGCTATTTCCCTCGATTTGGGGCTAGCCTTTCTCAAGATTCTCATAATAAAGTGAAGTGCCCTCCATGCTTTACCCGTAACATTATCAACATGCTCTCCCCAAGAAAGTTTGGAGTTTAAATACACTCCTAGGTATTTACAACATTGGATCACTACGAAATTTAATGTTGTTCTTGTGAAAAATGGTATAAAGGAGAATTATCACCACGAATACAGTAATCCTTTCCTTTATTTTCTATAGAAACAGCACTACATCTTGCAGTTATAGACTCAATTAGATCATTATCTAATCCTTAACAGAAATGTGACATTCATTGTTTTTCCCGCGAACTCTTCAATTTAAAAATTTAGTGGTTTCTGCACTATTTCATAGCAGGTTTTTAAGAATCGAGTTGACAACACTGCTTAAAATTATTAAGATTATATTTGCAGTAATTCGATAATGCAGCATGCGCTCATAATAGTGGTAGCGGTGTGAGTTACAAATCTCACAGCTAACAAACATTTGGTTACAATGCGCACTCTGAATAAAAGCTTTGTCAGTTTTCAGTTTTCATCGTAGAACGTTTTCCTACATACCACTCGAGAAAAATTGTAACAAAAAATGCAACATTGCCATCCGCAATGCATCCGTTAGTTATGGAACTTCATTTCTTCATCCATGCACGGCACAACATTGGCCAAATGAAATGTGCAACCTATAGCTATTTTGTTGGCTCATCCATCCTCATTGCTTTTATACTTAAACAGGTTATACACATCGCTGTAATTCCAGAAACTACAACATTGATGAAATGCACAATCTATACTTACTATGTTGACGAATTCATCTTCACTTGTTTTCAAATCTGAAGAGTTTGTATGCATCGTAGCATTTCCTGAAAGAAAGCACCCAGCAATCGTTTCTTTATACTGGGTATTCAGTTCAAAGTGTGTCATGGCTCGCTGTATGCCGTCATGTGGCTAGACGATGAGCCTAGAGAATTCAATCTTCCTACACTTCCGCAGAGGTGTATTACTTATATGCCAGAGACGTTGCCTAGCAAGTACTGCGTTCATTCAGAAGAGTATTTACCGATACGTACGGTAACGCCGGTAGTGGCAGGAATGTGAACTGTTTCGAAACATGTACTGAGGTGGGTTTTTTCTTACTGCCGGGATATGAGGAGAGGGTTAAGACGATTACTTACGTACTTGTTGACATTAACTTCGACGGTCAACATGGACACGGAGCATTTGATTTATATTGTGGAATGTTGCCGTACGCAACCGATGATAACAAATACCCCGCGTACGACTTGCCCGCGCAAAACACAGTTCGAAAGAGGTTATGGTAGCACACATACCGTACAGACCGCCATCTGTTGCTACGATGTTCAAGTTATACCGTACACGTTCTCAAGTTCAGATTGAACGCCTTGATTAATAGGCAACTTCTCTGACACAAAAGCTGAATCTCGCTTCAAATCGCTGACTCATCAACAGTGACGTCATGACACACTTTGAAATGAACACCCAGTATAGGCAATTCCAACAATAACGATGACGTATTAATTAATAAATGAATAACATATTTTGATGCTTTTTTATTTCAGTGATTAGTGTATCTTTATATCACAGTCTAGTATATACAGTCACGAAGCTTGATTTTATGAGGGTACTAGGAACAATAGACTGTGCAAGTACTATTTCGCATTGTCTGTAATGAGGCGATATTAGCGATTCTAGTGGTTAGCATCCATCTATGGACGCATTTACTATGCATTGAGCTTTGCAGTACCATCTTTACGAATATTATATTTAATAGATGAAATTAATACACCTACAGTTACATTAAAAACTATCGGACACCAATGATATTGAAGTTATGAATATTCAGATTTCGCAAAAGTAGAATTTGATTCATATATAATTGTGACTAAGACTGTGTTTATATTTTTAAACAAAGGGGGCCGTGTTAAAAAAACTTACTGTAGGTCTGTGATTTCGGTTTCAGACGGCCTTGGAAATGATTCACATGAATCGTTCTTTAAAGTGAAAAATGTTAACAAAACATCTTAATTTTAATTTAACAAATAATGATTATATTTACAAAAGTGGGGGGTTAATAAAAGTGGGGAATATAAAGACATGAATAACTAATGTAGGCCTATTGTAGTTTAATTTTTCTAAAGTAGGCCTATTTAACTGTGTTATTAATGATTTCCAATTCTCTGTAAATAATGTAATGATGCATTATTATTCATTAGCCTACATTTGCAAACAACTCACTGGCGTCACACTGATTTTTTATTTTAGTAGGTTATTTTACGACGCTTTATCAACAGCTTCGGTTATTTAGCGTCTGAATGAGATGAAGGTGATAATGCCGGTGAAATGAGTCCGGGGTCCAACACCGAAAGTTACCCAGCATTTACTCATATTGGGTTGAGGGAAAACCCCGGATAAAACCTCAACCGGGTAACTTTCCCCGACCGGGAATCGAACCCGGGCCACCTGGTTTCGCGGCTAGGCTCGCTAACCGTTACTCCACAGGTGTGGACTCACACTGATGTGTGAATCGTTTCGACTGTCAATTTTATTGCATTGTTGTCTCGAGTCTAGACCTTACGAATGCTATTCATACACATTTCGCTATACCCGCGCTACGAGCGTGCTAAACTAGCCTCGGCTATCGACTGGTTACTTGTACAGGATTCAAATCATATCATATCGCTAACACTGGTTTATGAATACGAAAAACGTTAGTTCGCTGATCATCCACCGGAAGCCCGCGCTAAGAATGCCTATGAATGCTGCCCAAGAAATAAGGAAGCGATTATGAAATAGTTATCTAGAAGGCTCCGCCTTGTTCAATTTAAATGCGGGGAGTATAAAGACAGAAATGAAAAGAAATATCAAATGTTATTTAAAATACCAAACTTACTTTTAAGATCCAAACTATATTCACAACAATCTCGAATCTCGAATAATAACAAACATTTTTTTTAATTAATTAATTAATTTATTATTTTGCTAATAATTGCAACGTAAAATATAAAATATACAGAGAAACTTTAGCTCGCCCCTGAAAGAGTAGAACTCGTGCTCAGGGGCGGATTCCTGAATTGAAATTAATAATTATACAATACAATTTGCAATTATAGTATATAAATTTAAATTTACAATTTTTCAATTTTTATAAAATCCATACATAACTTTTTAAATTTAATACTAGAACTATTAGAATTGACAAGATTAGGATATTTAAATATAAATTTGTTATATATTCTTGGGCCTAAATTACTACTATGATTAAATACTGTAACAGTGTTGCATTTTGGTTCAAACAATCTTAAAGAATTCATACCTTTTGTTTGACGTAACTATAGAGTTTAGATGGATCCCTGTCACTTTTTTACTTCACTGAGAACAACAAAATATGTCGTAGACCTATAATATTCCCTGTATACTACAGAGAAACTCAACAGTAATTTCCACCACTAAATGATAATATTAATACGATGTAAGTTAATATAATAAAACTGGTTATAAAGTTCTCAATTACTGTATTTGATGCAAACCCACTGAATACATGAGATTTGGATACTGCTTTGGGCAGCGTGAAAATTAATTAATTGCGGGTTTGTGCATCTAATATTGAACGGATTTAGGGTTCGATACTCGGCAGACAAGTTAATATTTATGTCTTCCCCTCACATGATCTAAACATATCCCTGGTTTTGTGTTTGTTCCTGTCAGTGGCAGCCGATGAGTTCATATTGCCCCACCTACAAATATCTACAATAAAAAATTTATTCTTACACCTACTCAAACTCAGAAGGGAAATTAAACTCCGTCAGACTGCTAGAATATAGAAACATCTCAGTTGATCACATCTGGAAGAAAGAATGTAGAACAAACTAGAAAAAATGGAATGACGTGTAACATATCAGGTCTGAGCCACACAGGGTGTTTCTACTAGACCGTCCCAGAAGAACCGCACACAGTAGATTAGATAACAGTGAATAACAATCCGTAGCGCAACAGCCCACGAAGGTCCAAGGCCTACTAACCGACTGCTGGCTTCACGTCCACATGACTCAGTAGAAGTGAACGATCAACCAACCAGTACGGAGTTACCGTGTGGTTATCACGATGATCTCCCAGCCGTTGTAGCTGTTTTTCTAAACCGGATTTCGTTATCAAACACAGCTCCCCAAATTAATCACGATACATGGTGGGCACCGGTCCCATATATTGGCCGAAATTTGATGAAAAATTACTTCCATATATTTCCCTTGTCCTTGTATTCCTCTTGTTCTCCTTGTATTCCATTCTCCTGTCCTCTATTTCCTTCTTCTTCTTGTCTTCTCTCCTCTTGTTCTACTTGTGTTCCCTTCCCTTGTTCGTCTTGTTTTTCCTTCGTTTTCTTTGAATTTCCCTTCTTTTCTTTCTATTCGCCTAGTTAACTTTGTATTCCCATTATTCTTCTAATTCCGTTGTCCCCTTGTCTTTCCCCTTGTTCTCATTGTCCTCCCCTTGTTCTCCTTGCTTTTCCTTACCCTTCGTGTCTTTTCCTTGCCCTTCTTGTATTTACCTTATTTTACTTGCCTTCCTCTTGTTGTCTTTGTTTTCACCTAGTTCTCCACGTAATCCCCTTATTCTCCTCCTAATAATTTGTTCTCCTCGTAATCCCCTTATTCATTTTGTATTTTATTTGTTATTCTTATATTTCCCTTCTTCTTCTTGTATTTCCCTTCTTCTCCTTGCATATCCCTTCTTCTCCTTGTATTTCCCTTCTTCTTTTTCTTGTATTTCCCTTCCTCTCCTTGCATTTCCCTTCTTCTCCTTATATTTCCCTTCTTCTTTTTCTTGTATTTCCCTTCCTCTCCTTGCATTTTCCTTCTTCTTTTTGTATTTCCCTTCCTCTCCTTGCATTTCCCTTCTTCTCCTTGTATTTCCCTTCTTCTTTTTCTTGTATTTCCCTTCTTCTCCTTGCATTTCCCTTCTTCTCCTTGTATTTCCCTTCTTCTTTTTCTTGTATTTCCCTTCCTCTCCTTGCATTTCCCTTCTTCTTCTTGTATTTCCCTTCTTCTCCTTGCATATCCCTTCTTCTCCTTGTATTTCCGTTCTTCTTTTTCTTGTATTTCCCTTCTTCTTCTCCTTGTATTTCTGTATTTCCCTTCTTCTCCTTGTATTCCCTTTGTTGTCCTTGCAATCTTGTTCTTCTTGTAATCCCCTTTGTTCTTACTGTATTACCTTTGTTCTCCATATATTCCCCTTTCTTCTGTGTATTCCCATTTTTCTACTTCTATTCTCATTTTTCCGTGTATTCCCCCTTTTTCCTCGTATTCCACTTATTCTCCTCGTCTTTTCCTTGTTTTCTTTCACTCTCCTTGTTCTCCTTGTATTTCCTTTTTTCCGTGTATTCCCCCTTTCTTCTTGTATTTGCCTTGTTCTCCTTGTATTCCCCTTTGTTCTTAATGCATGCCCCTTTTTCTTCCAATATTCCCTTTATACTTCTTGTAATATCCTTGTTCTCCTTGTATTTCTCTTCATCTCCTTGTCTTCCCCTTGTCCTCCTTGTATTCTCCTTGTTCTCTTTGTATTCCCCTTCTTCTCCTTGTCTTCCCCTTGTTTTCCTTATATTTCTCTTCTCCTTGTAGTTTCCTTATTGTCCTTGCATTCCTCTTGTTTTCCTTGTATTCCCCTTCTTCTACTTGTCTTGTCCTTCTCCTTGCATTCTCCTTTGTTTTTATTGTATTCCTCTTGTTCTCCATGTATACCCATTTCTTCCTTCTATTCCCCTTGTTCTCCTTGTGTTCTTCTCTTTGTCATCTCCTTGTTTTCCTTGCGTTCCCCCTTGTTCTCCTTATATTCCCCTTTTTCCTTGTTCTCCTTGTATTCCCCTTTGTTCTTATTGTATTCCACTTGTTCTCCATCTATTCCCCCTTTTCCATGTATTCCTCTTATTCTGCTTGTATTCCTCTTTTTCTGCTTGTATTCCCCTCTTTCTGCTTATATTCCCCTTGTTCCACTTGTATTCTCCTTGTTCTCTCAGTGTTCTCCATGTCTTCTCCTTGTTTTCCTTGCATACTCCTTGCTCTCCTTATATTCTCCTTGTTCTCCTTATATTCCCCTTTGTTCTTATTGTACTCGTATTCTCCCTTTTCTCCTTGTATTCCTCTTATTCTCTTTGTAATACCCTAGTTCTCCTTGTATTTCTCTTCTTCTCCTTGTCTTTCCCTTGTTCTGCTTGTATTCTCCTTGTTCTCCTTGTATTCCCCTTTGTTCTTATTGTATTCCCCTTTGTACCCTGTATTCCCCTTATTCTCCCCTTGTTCTCATTGTCTTCCCCTTGTTCTGCTTGTGTTCTCCTTGTTATCCTTGTATTCTCCTTGTTCTTATTGTATTCCCCTTTGTTCCCTGTATTCCCCTTATTCTCCCCTTGTTCTCCTTGTCTTCCCCTTGTTCTGCTTGTGTTCTCCTTGTTATCCTTGTATTCTCCTTGTTCTTATTGTATTCCCCTTTGTTCCCTGTATTCCCCTTATTCTCCCCTTGTTCTCCTTGTCTTCCCCTTGTTCTGCTTGTGTTCTCCTTGTTCTCCTTGTATTCTCCTTGTTCTCCTTGTCTTCCCCTTGTTCTGCTTGTATTCTCCTTGTTCTGCTTGTATTCTCCTTGTTCTCCTTGTATTCCCCTTTGTTCTTATTGTATTCCCCTTTGTTCCCTGTATTCCCCTTACTCTCCCCTTGTTCTCCTTGTCTTCCCCTTGTTCTTCTTGTACCACACACAGCTATATGTAAAGATACGCATCATAGTAATGTTATGCAACTATCGATTTTTTATTTTATTTGTGGCCAAATGAGATCTTTCTGTATCTTCCCAGCCTAGCAGATTCGTAAATTATTTCTGAATTTGTGTAATAAAATTTTAAACAGAAATTAGTTCTTCTGTCTAACAGATGTTTATATTCGGCGATGGTGACCTGATCATTTTTCATCCTCGATATATTTTCTGAATTATTTCTGATCTTAGCATATTGCGATAAGAATACGACGATGAGAAAGTATTCTTTGCATTTTATACGAGTACAAAGATAAATTAAGCAGGAGTTTCGTGTCCTGAGGAGGCGGAACCTAAGATCATGGAACAACCTCGGCTCGCATTAAAGATTTACACATGTCATAAGCCAGGCGTGTTCTCTTGAAAGCCTACAGTATGTCGGGAACAGCAAACAACCCTACAGCTTTCCAAAGTGCATGCGTTAGTTAGATGGGAACGCGCAGGGTTGATTACCTACGTCACGAACATGATAGTGTTTACATTCACATCCTGGAAGGTATAGCTACAAGTACACTCGTGTGAGCAACTCAGAGGTAGCGTTACATGACAAAGCATAGCACCAATAATTAATTGGCGAACAGATTAACGTCACTCTCATTGCAATTATGACCATTGCTAACTTTATTTGCACAAGGACATAATAATCCTGTGGATCCGGGTTCGATCCCCGGCGTACCTGCAATTTATAACTTGTGTTGGGCAATCCCGTGGTCCAGGTAACACGGGTTTTTCTCCGCGAGCTCCGGTTTGTCTCTGCATCCCAACAAATCTCCATCATCATCTCATCTCACTGCGGGTGTAGTGTAGACCAGCCTCCAATGGCGCACCCTGGGCAATGACTCTCAGTAAATTGGTCTGCACAACTGGCTTCATATGGGTGAATGACGACCAACAAGTATCTGCTATTAATAGTAACAGTAATAGTACTATATTTGCACAATAATAATAATAATAATAATAATAATAATAATAATAATAATAATAATAATAATAATAATAATATTGCACACAACACCATCCTTATTATCCATTACTAATACAATTGATTGGTTCCTCCGTTATCGTTATCTGAATAACATGTGTACTTTCCAAGCAAGCAGTTCGAGGCTCGATTCCCGATGTAAACATTGGAAGAAGTTTATCTTCTGACCACGAAGCTGGGTTAGAGTTTAAGAATTAATTCCAGAAATTAATAATAAATGAGATTTCTCCGGGGGCTTCAGTTCTCCTGTGGCATCCCAACAAATCTCCATCATCTCATCCCATTGTGGGTATAGTGTAGACCAGCCTCCTATGGCGCACCCTGGACTGTCAGTAAATTGGTCTGCACAATTGGCATCATATAGGTGAATGACGAATAGTCAAGTACCGGCCATATATAATAATAAATGTGTTTGTATTCCAATTTACAACCGATGTAGGCCTAGTCTATGTCTTTCAAATCGGAGAAAGGTTCCTGTTAAACGCAGAAGCATTACCCCATGTCCCCCATCTTCTTATCAAAGGCTTAGGGAAACTAAGGAAGAGACTAATGAAATGCTTTGTGTGAAGTGTGACACTGTATGGTGCAAAAACATGGACTTACGACGAAGTGAAAGAAACAACTACAACCATTTGAATTGTGAATATGGAGGAAAATGGAGAGTAAGAAATGAATCTGTGCTAGAAAGAGCGGGTGAAGAAAGAATAATGCTGAAACTGATCAGGAAGAGGAAAAAAAAATTGCTAGATCATTGGCTAAGAAGAAACAGTCTACTGAAGGATTCACTGGAAGGAATGCTAAGCCACCGGCGTGGCTCGGTTGGTTAAGGCGCTTGCCTGCCGGTCTGAAGTTGTGCTCGGGCGCGGGTTCGATCCCCGCTTGGGCTGATTACCTGGTTGGTAAATTATTAATAAATTTACATAAAGAATTCAAAACATTACTTGGAATAAAAAATATTTATAAAGGAGCCTCATTTATTTTTATTTCTTTATTCTCAATAATCTACTTTAACTAAAAAGATTTACTTATATTCATTGTATAACCGCGGATGCTGGCACAAAGTTTACCAATAATAAATCAAAATTACTGAATCAAATTCCCATAAATTTACAAAATTTTCCCCAACCGTAAGGTGAATGCCAGGCAATCTATGGCGAATCCTCGGCATCATCTCGCTAAATACCATCTCGCTGTCACCAATCTCATGTCACCAGGTTTAGTTGATACAGCGTCGTTAAATAACCAACTAAAAAAAAAAAGTAATAGTGAACTGGAAGAGAGTTGGGAGCAGAAGAAGATATGAAATGATAGACAAATTAAGATACGTGGATCGTAGAGCGAGAGTAAAAGGATGGCGAAAAGAGGAAAGATTGGAAAATGCTGGGTTTGCAGTAAAAAACCTGTTCTTGGGCACAAAGCTATGAATCTCATCCCTAATATTTAACTAATAAGGCACGTGCTTCTATTGCTTAGAATTGAGAAAATGACAGGAACTTGCTAGAGTAACGTTGAAAATCTTAGTAACAAAATACAGTACAGAAGTCAAGTTTTGGAACTTCTGTTCTCCACTGTGACAGCCCTTCTCACTATATCACGCACATCTCCTCAAATAGTGCAGCCATGGAGGTGCTTTACAATGGCTTTACAACCTGGGAATGGTAATTTCATTTATTCATACATTTTTACAGTATTGTGAACAGTTTTTCTCCGAAATTGCGTTGTATTTGCATGTAATAGCATCAAATTCTGTCACCGATGGGATCTAGGGAGTTAAACATAATGAGACTCTGTGTTCGCCCCGGCAGCAGCTCGATGTAGTGTAACATTTCTCCTGTACTGACAAACATCTGAATTCCAACACATTGCGGAATGGCGATGGAAATTGTGTTTAAACCAGTTGTGCCGTAAACAATTTCCCAGTCTTTATTGTACCTGGTGGGTCAAAAAACTCGATAACCTTCACTCCATGCTAAATTGTAATCATCATGGACCGTATTCTGGACCAGGGCGTACGGAGATAAGGTTATCTGTTCATAGACTATATTGACGTGACGTCATGTTTGGTACGTGTCACAGGTATACACTATTATCGAACACTTGCATCTTGTTTATGCTACAGTTGGCGTTCTATTCATGATTCAAAACAAACAGACTCTTTACAATGCATTATAGTGACTATTACAATTTTACTACGGCATACTACTGTTGACCAATAAAACGGTACGAAAGGACGTATTTCAACCAATCATGGCTGCTTATCGCACAATTTTATCGCGTCTCTAGCATTTGTTTAATTTTATCGCGTCCCTAGCATTTGTTTAATTTTATCGCATCCCTAGCATTTGTATAATTTCATCGCGTCCCTAGCATTTGTTTAATTTTATCGCGTCCCTAGCATTTGTTTCTTTGTTTGCCAACATTTCGAACTGCGCTGGTCTGGACGTCAAAAAAAAAAAAAATTACAAACCACTCTAGTCGATGCACAGCAGTTTCAAATATGACTCGCATTGGCATTCAAGAACAAGCATTAATAAAGATCACTGGTCATAGCTATGCATCTTCCCTGAAACCTTATTTACAAATAAATGAAGAGCACCATTCGGAAATCCTGAATAAGTTGAGGAATAAATCATGTACGTACATCAACGAGTTCCACTTCTTTTAAGCACACGTCTAATAGAAAACACTAACACCAACCACTAAAACATTCAAATTTGAAAATTGCACTTTCAATAATTGTTTCTTTTAAAATTATTCATGTTTATTTTTTATGTCATCATCGTTAATTAAAACTTTTCTTGTTTATTTCATCATCCCTAATTAAAACTTTTCTAACACTTGTTTATATTATTTAGGTTATGTTATAGCTTCTGCTATATGATATTATGGATAGTCACGGATCAGAGATTGTTTAATACTAAGATTTATTGAAAATCATCTGTAAAGTGACGTTGATTACTGGGATTTGGATAATTGAAGTGGAATGCAACTGTTTTAATAAAAATGAAATTGAATCAACAAAGCCTTCTTGACTAGTAATCGTCTACAGAGTTCAATGAAGATTCCATAGTTGGCACATCTGATAACATCACATAATCATAACACACCACTGCCATCTAGCATGCATCTAGCGTAATATTGGTAATGTTGAGATGGTACAATAATACATTTGAAGACAATTGTATTTTCGTAAGTCAATTAATATTTTATTGTATTGGAGTACTTCGTTACTTCTAATCTTTATATACTTTCTTCTAATCGTGTAATTGTCAATTAAATCCCACTCGAGTTTTGATTTTCTCTAGATAAATCAAAAGCTCTAGTGAGATTACTGTTCATAAAGACTGATATACAGAGTGATTCACAAGGATTTACCGGTCCCTTACGGAGCTTATTTCCGAAGTCATTCTGAGCAGAAAAGTCATATAAACATTTGTCCTAATCTCAATATTTTCAGAATTACACAAACTTGAAACTGTTTGTAAAATACCATTATTCTTGAGTTTTAAGAGTGAAACAATATTACAGATAAATAATTAACTATTCAGGAGTATCATTTCTTTAATTGGCTGGTATTCTGAACCTAAAATGTGTTGTGAATTCCATAGTTGCTTCGTCTATAATGGGGCGGGGCGAGCCAGTGAGAATGCCAGCGAAAGGAAGGAAAATGAGAGAAGAAATAATTAAAAGATACGCGATTAGACGTCCTTGCAAGGGAATTTGGGCTGTGAGAAAGTATCTATACGATCTCTAAGTTTGTTGCACATTTGTCTCACTCAAATCATCATCGTTTCATTTGAAGGAACACTGCAGAATTTGGGATGGAAGAAGAGGAAAATGGAGGTAACCTGACAGAGTCACGTCAAGTGGGGGAATGTCACAAGCACAATAAACAGCAACAGCTACTTAGCTACTCTAGAATTTCATGTCACTTATCTGGGATATTTTTTGACCCCAACAATATTTCTTATTAGTAATTAGGGTATTTTATGGCTTAATGCATTTTTATATACAGTATAAGTAAATTGAAAGTTTTTATTGCATCTAGAATTATTCACTATGTTTAAACACTGAATTAATTAATTAATTTAATTAGTTTAATGGTAGACTATTTTTATTCTGTGTCTGTGTTTTTATTTTTTTTCAATTATCAGCCGAAACATTTACTTTCCTTCAAATAAAACACAAAAACTAAATTGTTATTGTATCAAATATTAATTATCATGTCGAGATAGTTAATTAATTAATTAATTTAGTCTCATCATCTGCTGTAGTAGAAAGAACAATAAGCTAATTTAACAAATGCAACCCACAACATTTTACCCATAACCTACATAACAGTTTATATTGTATTTGTTTCGCTCGCTCACTTTTCAAAGCATATGTTTACTTTGCTTACAACAAAACACTATCACTGCAAAATAATTCTTACTAGGAAATAAAGATGTGTTCTAACTGTGGCCATCCACGAACCCAAGAAATAAACATGGAAATAATAATCAATATTCAGGGTGGGTTAAAAGTCGCTTTCCCCAAACACTTTCTTACATTTAGAGACGCAACCCAACACAATAAAACAAAACAACAACAATAACAAGACATGACATAGGAAAAACAGTTGACGCACGAACATGGTTGTCAACTCACCACTTGTTACACCAGCTATTCGTTTATTCAAGTTACGACATCTATATATGTGTACAGGTATGAAACCTGAGAACGAATATTGAGGAAAGCGACTTTTGACCCACTCTGTATAATTGTGAAATATTAATTTTAATTGTGAAGAAAACTAAAATAACCAAGGATATCATTACTGGTACGTTTCGGAGTATATTTAAATTCAAATCTACAGAATAAAGAAATATAATTACAAAACAAAGAAAGAGAAATATAAATAAAATAATATAAGCAATATAAAAAGAAGATACAGTAGTATTAACAAAATTTGAGACCGAATGAGCAGCGCTCGTGCTCGGTCGCAGTTCAGATATAATATTAAAATAAAAAATAATAATAATAATAATAAAAATAAATAAGTAAAATAAAATAGGAACTAAAATATAATTACAGCGGCAATGGAATTATATAATATAATATTAACACTAGAGAAGAATAATATCGCACGTGAAAAGTAGGACTAATATATATTTCAAAATTATAGAATACAAATATAATATAGGTTGATTAATTCATACACATAGGCTATAAATTTATTTAATCAAATTGAAGATATTAACACGTTTCTAATTTTCTTGTTATATGTTAGTGGGTTACATGTTAGAAGTTCTGGGTGTAATTTAGTTAAAGCATTGTACAACCGAGGGCCAAAATTTATGCTATGCTTTAGACCAGCAGATGTGAGACATTTAGGTTCTACTAATGTTGAATTAATATTTCGTCTTGTGTCATAATTGTGTGTCTGTAATACAAACTTATTACGATTTTTATGATAAAATTTTAACAGCGTATACTTATAAATTTGTTCAATATTAAATACATTAAATTCAGAATAAATTAATTTAGTTGGATAATCGAAACGTTTCTTCAAACAAATTTTAATTATTCGTTTTTGTAGTAAATTTAACGGACTAAGATTAATTTTTATACTTCCACCCCAAACAATTATACCATATTGAATGATAGACTGAATAATGGCCAAATAAACATTTCGTAGAACTCTAATAGATATTAAGTAAATATGGCGTGGGGTCAGAAAAGATCCCAGGTAAGTGTCGAGGGTCAAGATGTTAAAGTTTCGCCTGAACTTGTGGGGAGAGGTGGACGTCGCTTTCCTCGCTAGACGGGATTCCAACACTTTTCTAGACGAGTGGAAGTCCAGTAAGCTCGCCTGCTGTACTCATGGCGACACGCGAAAACCAAGGCTGCGATTTTTTAAAACTTAAATTTCGGCATTACAAAATTAATGCGGAGGTATAATGTAGGTCTATGGTTCATTTTTTGTAGGACTCATCCCAACATTTGAGCCGTTCAGAGCTAAAGTGGATCAAGTCACAAATTTTCATAAATCGAGTTTAATTCATTTTTTGATTATCTGAAGTTGGATCTTTACCGAGCAATAATGGATCAAGTCTTAATTCCAAGCATTCGCCGGTAGGTGACACCAGTCACTTTTGGCTCACATTATTTCTCCAGTGCCTGGAAGAGTGACATAAATCAGTTTCCACAAACCTTTTTTCGATAATTTTATTGACAACTTACACTGGTTTATGTCGATTTCATTTTTTTCTCTATGAATTATTGTAATGGGAGAAATACCTGTATATCTTTTTCCAAGCGAGCAGAAGTTCCCTAAGTTGTCAATAAATTATCAAAAAAGATTTGTGGAAATTGACTTATGTCACTTTTCCCAGGCACTGTAGATTTGTTCACCAGTTCTGAGCCATAGCGGAGCAAGTCACCAAAGCGTTGTATCAATTAACATCACAATTGTTTATATTTTATAAGTCTAGAATTTGAGAATGGAGCAATAAAATTATTGCTAGTGAAATTAGATAATCTACTAGAGCAAGTCCTAGTATCTCAAAACTACGTCTCATGGACTTGATCCACTTTAGCTCTGAACGCCTCATTTGTCTTAGCGTCTTTGGAAAACAACAATGAATTGAATTGAATTGAAGTGGTTGAATGAATGAATGAATGAATGAATGAATGAATGAATGAATGAATGAATGAATGAATGAATGAATGAATGAATGAATGAATGAATGAAAGTGGTTGAATGAATGAATGAATGAATGAATGAATGAATGAATGAATGAATGAATGAATGAATGAATGAATGAATGAATGAATGAATGAATGAATGAATGAATGAAAGGAGAAACTTTTAAAAGTCAACGCAAAAACGCATCCATTCAGGAGAGAACTGAGACTGGGAGAAATAATCTGTATGGTTTCCAAGCCTGTTGGCCACTTATCTCACTCCGAATTACGCTGTTCCACTGAAGAGATGTTAAAGTATTTTGGAGGGTATAACCGAATCAGTCTGCTGTCAAAAATCTGAAAGTTAGAATTTATAAAACAGTTATATTACCGGCTGTTCTTTACGTTTGTGAAACTTGGACTCTCACTTTGAAAGAGGTACATAGGTTAAGGGTGTTTGAGAATAAGGTTCTTAGGAAAATATTTGGGGCTACGAGGGATAAAGTTACAGGAGAATGGAGAAAGTTACACAACGCAGAACTGTACGCATTGTATTCTTCACCTGACATAATTAGGAACATTAAATCCAGACGTTTGAGATGGGCAGGACATGTAGCACGTATGGGCGAATCCAGAAATGCATATAGTGTGTTAGTTGGGAGGCCAGAGGGAAAAAGACCTTTGGGGAGGCCGAGACGTAGATGGGAAGATAATATTAAAATGGATTTGAGGGAGGTGGGATATGATGATAGAGACTGGATTAATCTTGCACAGGATAGGGACCGATGGCGGGCTTATGTGAGGGCAGCAATGAACCTTCGGGTTCCTTAAAAGCCATTTGTAAGTAAGTAAGTATAACCGAATTTGGACCTAACATAATGGCTACCACAACGTAGCAAAACCACAGGCAGGATGAATAAAATGATTACCTCATTGTGAATACCAATTGGCAAATTGGAGAGAAAACATTTAAAGGGTACGGGAAAACGCGTCCTAGGGACTGAGAAAAACTGAATTTGTGAGCTCCAAGACTGTTGGTCACTTGTCTCACACGGATTTTCGCGGTTCCACCGAAGGAACTTTAGTGAATTTGAAGAAGAAAGGCCCAAAATTAATGTAAATTAGTTGCTGCCATATAAGGTTGGGGGAGAAGCATTACAGAATTGCAACAGGTCAGGATCGCGGAATATGTTAGAAGCCTGAACATCGAGTGGGACTGCCGGTGTCCTCCTCGAGCCCTTGCACTGTGCGAGTAACATTCGAGTAAACTCGCCCTAATTACCGAAGGCAATATGCGAAACCAAGGCTCCTATTTCGAAGGCTTTGATTTAGAAAAAATGTCGAAATTTTTAAGGAAAAAGATAAGGCAAACTTGGGTAATTTCGCAGTACGCCTAATTTCACAGTATCTCATAAATTAATTAGTTGCGGAGTTGTCTGTGTTTGTTTGAGCTTACAAAAGTTACAGATAAATGTCAGAACATATCAGGGATATTTCATGCAGGAAGATCCCTTTGCAACGCACTCTGGCGAAAGTTACAGAACTATCTGCTTTAGTAGGTGTGTGTTTGCTGAGATGTCGTGAGTGAATTTGCAGTGTTGTGTTTCTGGACGTTTTATGATTAATGAATTCTCCACATTCTTATGATTAATTTTAACCCTTGCTTGTTGATTTATCTGATATATTTTGTTCGTAATGTGCTTTTGCCGGTACAGTGAAACCTGCCTTTGCGGTCACTTCATTTAAACGGCCACCTGGCCAAAAGGCCAATTTTCTCTGGAACCAATTGGATTTGCCATAAGATCAATACAAATTGTCTCTTTATTTAGCGGCCACCTCATGCTTCGGCCAGCGGCCGGGATCTATTTGGATTGGAACCTGACTATAACAGTCACTGTCCAACAAAAAGTTTTTTTCACGGATACTGTCTGACCTATTTTTTCGGTGGTTAGAGGACAGAGAGCAATACCACGAGGACAATAGCTAAGTGTACAACAGTACACCCTCCATATCTGGGGGTTACTTGGTTACTGTTTTATGACTCTTTTGTCACTTCCCACTCGGACCCTGTACAGCTATAAATTCTTACTCGTTTTTAAAGGATTGAAACACGGACGTTTTGTATCGAAAATGTCACAGTATGTTTTAGGTCAGTAGTTAACCATTCGAATTTTTTTAAATTTTTTTTCTCCTCTTTCCATCTTTTTCTATTTGGACCAGCTTTTACGAATTTTTCTTCTTTTCATTCAGTTGATTCAGAGGAACTGTAACGTTAGTTTTAGAGGGAAATCATGTCTAATAATAAATCTAGAGTGGTATTAAGTTTAGAGGTGAGACGAAAAATGATTGAAGAAAGTGAGAAAGGAACATCTGCGAGAAAAATTGCAGAAATATTCAAACGTGGAAGAACACAAATACACGGTATAATTAAGATGAAATATTAAAAGAATGGGAGGAAAATATGTATGGTGGCCAAAAAAGAAGAGAGAATCTGTGTTTAGTAAAGTGAATGATTTCGTTTACGAATGGTTCAAGTGTGCGACGGCGAAGAAATTGAGTTTTGAAAAGGCTAGTTGCAAGAATGGAAGAGGCTAACATTAATATGCAAGATTGTTGTACGCGCACAGAAACTAAAAAAAGTCAATGAAATTCAGTACTTTCATGCTGATTCATAAAAACCCGCAACCTTAATCAAGCGGCCACCTGATAAAACGGCCATTTTACAAGGTAACTTCAGATGGCCGCTTTAGACAGGTTTCACTGTACTTAATTTCATAACTAGTTTCCGCTAGTTGCCGGCAGAGCAGTTCGAGTGGCAGCAGATTCTAACTTCTTTTAAGAAGCGCTATGGGCTAAGTATGCGCCAGGCAGAAAATCTGTCCTACCGTAGAGCAGCAGTCTCAACTCGCTTGAATTTGAACGATTTTTTTATGATGTGCTAGGAAGTGTGTATGAGAAATCAGAACCGAGTACCAAGCCTAATCTCATTTGGAATTTAAATGAAACAGGGTTTTCACTGGTTACCAAACCTAACAAAATTGTGCCTCCAAAAGGAGCAAAGTCCGTCCACCTTCAAACAATGCCAGAGAAAGGAGGAAGAACAATTGCCTTGCTAGGGGAAGCGGATTCGGATTGTGCCTAAATAGTTCTCATAATGCTTTTTCTATATTAGGAGAAAATACACAAACGATTAGGGAAAACACGGAAATTTTATTTGAAGCAAGTAGAGCGATCGGTTTGGAAGTAAATCCCGAAAAGACAAAGTATATGATTATGTCTCGTGACCAGAATATTGTACGAAATGGAAATATAAAAATTGGAGATTTATCCTTCGAAGAGGTGGAAAAATTCAAATATCTTGGAGCAACAGTAACAAATATAAATGACACTCGGGAGGAAATTAAAAGCAGAATAAATATGGGAAATGCGTGTTATTATTCGGTTGAGAAGCTCTTATCATCCAGTCTGCTGTCCAAAAATCTGAAAGTTAGAATTTATAAAACAGTTATATTACCGGTTCTTCTGTATGGTTGTGAAACTTGGACTGTCACTCTGAGAGAGGAACATAGGTTCAGGGTGTTTGAGAATAAGGTGCTTAGGAAAATATTTGGGGCTAAGCGGGATGAAGTTACAGGAGAATGGAGAAAGTTACACAACACAGAACTGCACGCATTGTATTCTTCACCTGACATAATTAGGAACATTAAATCCAGACGTTTGAGATGGGCAGGGCATGTAGCACGTATGGGCGAATCCAGAAATGCATATAGAGTGTTAGTTGGGAGACCGGAGGGAAAAAGACCTTTAGGGAGGCCGAGACGTAGATGGGAGGATAATATTAAAATGGATTTGAGGGAGGTGGGGTATGATGATAGAGACTGGATTAATCTTGCTCAGGATAGGGACCGCTGGCGGGCTTATGTGAGGGCGGCAATGAACCTTCGGGTTCCTTAAAAGCCATTTGTAAGTAAGTAAGTAAGTAATGCTTTTTCTCTCTTTGGCATAATGTTTAATGCAGATATATGTTAGATAAATTTATTAATTTACAATTAATATGCAAACCTTTTCCTGTTATTGGTGTTAATAATTGAAAGCCAGTTGTTCTACAGGGACATCATTTTATTTTTACTTCAATTTTTATTGTACCTGAGTTTTTTAATGTACTTCACTCCCACCCCTTCTACTAAGGAAGTTTCAACTCCACACAGAACCAAGACCGCAGATAGTAAGCAGTACTGAGTTACTGAGTATAGTACGTTCCAGAAATATGTTCGCGTTTTCCAGTGACGAACGAGCTTTCAATATTGAATCATATTTTCGCACAGGTACTGTCCGCTTGCCTGCGTCGCATTCCGATTTCCCCCACCTGCTTCTGCTCGCCCCTCTGTAAAAGCTGGGCTGTCTTAGCTCTTTTATGAAAACATTAATTTCTCTTAGGAATTGGACGTTTACGTAATATTATACAGCTGTTTAATTTAACTTAAATAAAAGGGCATCGTTAAGTAATTAACTGTCACGTGATTT
Source organism: Periplaneta americana (assembly GCF_040183065.1). Classification (NCBI taxonomy): domain Eukaryota; kingdom Metazoa; phylum Arthropoda; class Insecta; order Blattodea; family Blattidae; genus Periplaneta; species Periplaneta americana. The sequence continues at coordinate 29,678,301 of NC_091124.1, read as the reverse complement.
CCTCCCTTTCTACAATCCTGCGGCATAACCACTTGGACGGACAGTAGACAGCATGTCTGAGTAATTTTATATTTTCGGGTCGGGCAGAAGTGAAGATTGAATTCACAGTACGTAGAGTAGGTACAGAATTATTTCAACATGAGTTACTAGTACGAATGACGAAACTGGCAATTGGAATTAGATGCAATAGTCTATAGTGCGATAATATGCACAAAAGAACTGAAGCCTGTATCGAAATGAACGGCCACCATTTTCAAAATTGTGTTTAAATATTCATATTATGATAATTTTTCAATTTAACTTCTTTCTCTATATTGTACGCTAATGTGCTGTAGACAGTATAATATACACTGCATAATGAATACGTTCGCATGGATAACTCACTTCGTGAGTAAAAACACTTATTCTTAATACAGTACTGTACTTTGATTAAAGAAAAACCTAATGAAAATTATCAAACTCAAAATCGCGATATTTCCTAGTTTACGTAAATGGATGAACTACTTTTCTTCCTTCCTATACCTAGTAGAGTGATTTGTGTTTTACGCCAGTATCATCGAACTCCAGTCTTGGAGGGGAGAGCAAGCGGTGTTTCCGGTTCTCTAAAGGTATAGACAGGTTAATATTACAAATGTTAGTAAAAATAAAATGATGTCCCTGTACATTAATTGACTAGTTTGTTAATGTGTGTTCAGTTCATGTGTGTAAACTTGTACTGATGCTTAGATTACATTAAAACATATTTTGAACTAAAAACAGTATTCTTGAAAATTGCGAAATATACCGAGCAGTACTGCGAAGTTACACGATTTCCTGAAACACACACATATAATTTCATGTTCTAGATGGAGATATTTCCCTGTTGAGATACACTTAAAAATAACTTTTTTAAACCAACCAATAAAATGATGTCTAGTGTTTAACTGCCGCATGAATGAAGTTTTTTAAGCGTTTTTGGATGTAACTATAGACAGAAAACCTTAATACTGCGAAATTAGCCGAGTTTGCTTTATAGTTTGATGCACAAATAAGGAATACAGCGAGTCGGGCAGCGTGGAAAACCTTGAGACAATAAATTCATTTTACATTTCTGTTTCCATGGTAGCATTAGTGACGTCAGAGTAAATCTTTCATGTCACAACGTTACAATTTTTTTCTCTTGTACCTCGAACATGGCCATTTCATGTGAAAATATAAAAAAAAAAGAAGTCTGTCTTCGCTTATAAATGGGTGTATAGGAATGTAGATCACCGCCATGACTCCGAAGTACAGAATTCGCTTCCGCTACGTAAACACGATGACACACTGTTAAAAATTGTAAATTTTTGAATGAGAGAGGCTCATATTTTTGTTCGGGATGGATCTGTCAAGATTATTTCTAGTCCAGCTAATGGAAAACATTCCCCACAGCATAGAAGGAATACATCGAATTTCGTATGGAAATTCCCGGCCCTTCCAACCGCTAACGTCATTAGTTCGCTCCCCCCCACAGTGATAGCATACAATATTTATGAGCCTTGTTTTCTTTCGGACTACGGCCTGAGTGCGAAGAGCTTTCAGCATCGGATACACACACGCGCATCGATGCGTAACTCTGACTAGGTTCATTTTGAATTAGGATAGGGCCTATCGGAAGATATTGTGGCGTCCGCAGTGATTGTGGGCTTCAGAGTTGAGAAATCTAGTAGTGAAGTTTTAGGCGCCGAAAATAGGCGCTTACTATCCAATTTTTAGGTTCTATAAATTAAAATGAGTACCAAAAGTTTTACGCAGACTTTTCCACTTAAGGTTTTGAGCTTTTCACAACACATGTCTTTACAAATGATTGATAAATTGGCAACTTACTTGTGTTAATTATATAAGCAACGTTTGGCTTACAGCTGTTTCGGTGTATACTGTACACCATCAGCAGAGCCTACTAGATCATAGCGTCATCTTGATATCGCTGCCTGTTGTAAGGGTGTGTTTATGTATTGAAATGTGGAGTCAAATTGTGAGTGTGTTCTGAAATTGATCTGTGTGTTGAGAATTTGATTAGGGTGTGTTTTAGTATGTGTGTATATATTTCATATTGTTCTATAGTCCCGTCGCTCTAATTTCCGGCAGCCAGTCACGTTGCAGGTCGGCTACATTTAAACTTGTGCGTCTTGTGATTCGCTGATTCATTTCTTAAGGCTCAATAAATACTTAATATAATCGCCCGCCATTTTAGCTCTTTCGTTGGCGTTCGCAGAAAGCACACGAAGACGTTATTTGCCGCTCAATTATTTGCTGAATTATAGTGCGTTTGATTTATTATCATAGGAGCTACGACATGATAATGTTTAACGGTGTGGCAAACAGATTCCTCGTATGGTAGCTCGGCAACGTAAGAACAAAAATGGCGAACGATACTATCTACCTAGACTTTATAGAGCCTTCACTTTCTAAGACGTAAGCAAAGAGGCGGAGTCACGCCGGAAATAACAGCGTCGGAACTATAGTGTGTTGCGTTTTTGGTTTTTGGGTTGTATGTGTAGGATTTCCATGTCTGTATTTATGTTATTGTATGTATGGTTGGCATTAGTTATGTTTTCGGCATATGTAGATGTATTGTGTCCTCTGGTTATTGCTTTAATGTGTTCTTTGTAGCGTGTTTGGAATGATCTGCCTGTTTGTCCAGTGTAGAACTTGTCGCAACTATTACATGTGAGTTTGTATACGCCTGTGTGGTTGTATTTATTTGTATTTCAGTATACACCGAAACAGCTGTAAGCCACACGTTGCTTATATAATTAACATTAGTAAGTTGCCGAATTATCAATCATTTGTAATTAAGTGTTAAAAATAGTGTACACAAGATTCAAGATGGACATGTCTTTAATCATGTTGCGAATGATATAAGTGTTCATAGGTTTTTTCCTTGAACCATTACTCCAATAATATACTACTAACTGTACGCTCAAATAAAAATATGAAGTAATGAAATGTGTGTAGAGTGCACAAACCTCAAAAACAAATAATGTTACATTGCTGAAATTTTGTGTAGATTTTCAGAAGCAAAGTAAATTAAGGATGCACCGCGATGGCTACGATGTGAAATTTAAATCTTCTAAACAAATGAAGGTAAACGTCTGAAATGTTCTATAGTTATTGTACTCCTTATAAAAAGTGAGTAAATACCAAATTTAAACTAATTTCGTTTAAAAATGTATGCATAATTACCATTTTTTGTAAATTTAAATTACTTTTTAAAAAAATGCTAATATTCAAACAAATTTTAGTATTCTTGCTTGAAATTCCCTTTTTTTTTTTAACTTCTAAACACTCCAAAATAAAGCTCACCATCCAGTATTTCACTTTTATCCCCCCCCCCCAAAAAAAGGAAAAAAAAATATAATATATGTTATTAACTCTCATAACAGTAAAAAAAAGTTAGCAACTCCTGCAAAAAAAAAGATAGGCCTACTATTTAAAAAATGTGAGATTTAAAGAAAATCCTGATAGTAAGTTTTGTTATATACAGTAGTTTAAATGTTTCAGCCACCGGCGTGGCTCAGTTGGTTAAGGCGCTTGCCTGCGGATATGAAGTTGTGCTAGGGCTGATTACTTGGTTGGATTTTTCCGAGATTTTCCCCAGTCGTAAGATGAATGGCAAATCCTCGGCCTCATCTCGCCAAATACCATCTCGCTATCACCAGTCTCATCGACGCTAAATAACCTCGTAGTTGATACAGCGTCGTCAAATAACCAACTAAAAGAAATTTAAAAAGTTTCACGAAAAGAAATTATGTAGTACAAATTTTTTATGAGGAAATTTGTGATTTTTATTAAAAAGATCACATTTTTAGTTTTTAGCATTAAAAAATTGTTTATGATCTAAGAAAGCTGTAGGACATTTTATACCCCTCAAAATGCACGTTTCGGCTGCCATTTTACAAGACATAAGATTGTGTTTGTATTCATTTAAAATGTTATACACTCGTTTTTCTACGCTTTCGTTTTTTGCACATATAAAGGATGCGTCAGAAAGAACGGATGGATTTCAAACTATCGATAAGCAAAGAGGAGAGAGATTTAGTGAGGGGGACCACGACTGTTGGGTCAGCCAGAGAATGCAGTTTCAGTTGAGAACATGGTGTTAGTCTGGTGTACAACGTGCTTTCATCGTAGAGACATTTTTGAAAAATGAAGAGTCTGTGATCGCCACTCAGGACTCATTTCGACATCGGATGTCACGCTAGGATTCCAACTCGGAATACAATTTTGCGGTGGGAGGCTTCATTTCGTATCACAGGTTCAACATTAAAGAAGAAATCACCTGGACGAAATTCTATTGCACTGAGATTGTCCGAGGCTACGGTAAGATCTCGCGCCCTGCGACTTCTTTCTTTGGGACCATTTGAAGGCGTAAGTTTGTAAACATCGATCACATACACTGGACGAACTGAAGACAGCGATTCGTGAAGAAATCGTGGCAATTGCACCAGCTATGACTGTGAAAGTGATGGCGAACATCAGAAAACGCCTCGATGCCTGTATTGAAAGCCAAGGACATCATATGGATAATGTTGTTTTACATAAATAAACTGCATGTATTGGTGAATATGTTAATAACAATAAATTTTTGATTTGATGAATCTTTACAATTTTCTTGCCTTGTGAAATCCATCCGTTCTTTCTGACGCACCCTGTATATTCCTTTGCTAAAATACAATTTCTCTTACAAAATTTTGTACTGCATGATTGACTTTTTACTTCTATAATTTGTGTCTAACAAAACATAGCCCTACTATCATGATTTTCTTTAAGTCTCAAATTGTTTAATACGTATTTTTTTCGGGATATGCTTTTTTTTTTTGCTGTTTTCAGAGTTGACCACATATATATTTTTTTCTTTTTTTGGGCGATAAAAAAATGAAAATACCGCGTAGTAAGTTTTTATTTTCGTTTGTTTGAAAGTCATGAAAATGAGATTTCAAGTAAAAAAATTAAAATTTATAGAAATAATAGCAATTTTCCAAAAAATAATTTAAATTTATTGAAATTTTAATAACTCACATAGTCTTAAAAAAATTAGGCGACATTTTATATACACACTATTTATGAGCGCAACGAGAATATTGTACGAAATGGAAATATAAAAATTGGAAATTTGTCTTTTGAAGAGGTGGAGAAGTTCAAATATCTTGGAGCAACAGTAACAAATATAAATGATACTCGGGAGGAAATTAAACACAGAATAAATATGGGAAATGCCTGTTATTAATCGGTTGAGAAGCTTTTATCATCCAATCTGCTGTCAAAAAATCTGAAAGTTAGAATTTATAAAACAGTTATATTAACGGTTGTTCTTTATGGTTGTGAAACTTGGACTCTCACTCTGAGAGAGGAACATAGGTTAAGGGTGTTTGAGAATAAGTTGCTTAGGAAAATATTTGGGGCTAAACGGAATGAAGTTACAGGAGAATGGAGAAAGTTATACAACGCAGAACTGCACGCGTTGTATTCTTCACCTAACATAATTAGGAACATTAAATCCAGACGTTTAAGATGGGCAGGGCATGTAGCACGTATGGGCGAATCCAGAAATGCATATAGAATGTTAGTTGGGAGGCCGGAGGGAAGAAGACCTTTAGGGAGGCCGAGACGTAGATGAGAAGATAATATTAAAATGGATTTGAGGGAGGTGGGATATGATGATAGATAATGAATTAATCTTGCTCAGGATAGGGACCAATGGCGGGCTTATGTGAGGGCGGCAATGGACCTCAGGGTTCCTTAAAAGCCAGTAAGTAAGTAAGTAAGTATAACTGTACAAA